>NW_020526638.1:0-42740 GCF_003368295.1 Carassius auratus | reverse complement strand
CAGAGATCGGGGCATTGACTCTATTTTTTGCCAAATTTATTATATACTAAGTGAAAAAATTCCAAAAGCTTAAAGCACCTGGTATTCCTTGGCGGTCTCTCATCCAAGTACTAACTAGACCTAAACCTGCTAAAATTCAGAGATCGGGCATTGACTCTTTTTTTTTTTTTTTTTTTGCAAGATTATTATATAATTTGTGAAAAATATCCAAAAATTTAAAGCACCTGGTATTCCCAGGCAGTCTCCCATCCATGTACTAACCTGGGCCAAACCTGCTTATATTCAGAGATCAGGCATTGAGTCTATTTTTTTGCCAAATTTTTTATATACTAAGTGAAAATTCCAAAAGCTTAAAGCACCTGGTATTCCTTGGCGGTCTCTCATCCAAGTACTAACCAGACCTAAATCTGCTAAGATTCAGAGATCGGGCATTGACTCTTTTTTTTTTTTTTTTTTTTTGCAAGAATATTATATAATTCGTGAAAAATATCCAAAAATGTAAAGCACCTGATATTCCCAGGCAGTCTCCCATCCATGTACTAACCTGGCGCAAACCTGCTTATATTCAGAGATCGGGCATTGACTCTATTTTTTGGCAAAAATTATTATATACTAAGTGAAAAATTTCAAAATAGCTTAGAGTACCTGGCATTCCCAGGCGGTCTCCCATCCAGGCACTAACCAGGCCCAAACCTGCTTAGCTTCCGAGATCAGACAAGATAGGGCATAGCCAGGCTGGTATGGCCATAAGCGAAGACTGCTGCAAAGAGAAGGCTATTTCAAGATCAGCCAATCTACTCGCCAGTACATTATAAAGTAGGAAAGAAACCCCAAAAGCTAAAGCACCTGGTATTCCTAGGCGGTCTCTCATCAAGTACTAACCTGGCCAAACCTGCTTATATTCAGAGATCGGGCATTGACTCTATTTTTTTGCAAATTTATTATATACTAAGTGAAAAAATCCAAGCTTAAAGCACACCTGGTATTCCTTGGCGGTCTATCATTCAAGTACTAACCAGACCTTAACCTGCTAAGATTCAGAGATCGGGCATTGACTTCTTCTTTTTTTTTTTTTTTTTGCAAGATTATTATATAATTCGTGAAAATATCAAAAATTTTAAAGCACCTGGTATTCCCAGGCAGTCTCCCATCCATGTACTAACCTGGCCCAACCTGCTTATATTCAGAGATCGGCGCATTGACTCTATTTTTTGCCAAATTTATTATATACTAAGTGAAAAAATTCCAAAAGCTTAAGCACCTGGTATTCCTTGGCGGTCTCTCATCCAAGTACTAACCAGACCTAAACCTGCTAAGATTCAGAAAGATCGGGCATTGACTCTTTTTTTTTTTTTCAAGATTATTATATAATTCGTTGAAAATATCCAAAATTTAAAGCACCTGTATTCCCAGGCAGTCTCCCATCCATGTACTAACCTGGCCCAAACTGCTTATATTCAGAGATCGGGCATTGGACTCTATATTTTGCCAAATTTATTATATACTAAGTGAAAAAATTTCCAAAAGCTTAAAGCACCTGGTATTCCTTGCGGTCTGTCATCCAAGTACTAACCAGACCTAAACCTGCTAAGATTCAGAGATCGGGCATTGACTCTTTTTTTTTTTTTTTTTTTTTGCAAGATTATTATATAATTCGTGAAAAATATCCAAAAATTTAAAGCACCTGATATTCCCCAGGCAGTCTCCCATCCATGTACTAACCTGGCGCAAAACGCTGCTTATATTCAGAGATCGGGCATTGACTCTATTTTTTGGCCATATTATTATATACTAGTGAAAAATTTCAAAATAAGCTTAGAGTACCTGGCATTCCCAAGGCGGTCTCCCCATTCCGAGGGCCTAACCCAGGCCCCAAACCTGCTTAGCGGTCCGAGATCAAGAACAAAGGATCGGGTATAGCCAGGCTGGTATGGCCATAAAGCGAACGACTGGCTGCAAAAGAGAAGGCTATTTAAATGATCAGCCAATCTAACTCGGCCAGTACATTATAAAAAGTAGGACAAGAAACCCCAAAAGCTTAAAGCACTGGATATTCCCTAGGCGGTCTGCTCATCCCAAGTACTAACCTGGCCCAAACCTGCTTATATTCAGAGAATCGGGCATTAGAACTTCTTCTTTTTTTTTTTTTTTTTTGCAAGATTATTAATAATTTGTGAAAAATATCCAAAAATTTAAAGCACCTGGTATTCCCAGGGCAGTCTCCCATCCATGTACTAACCTGGCGCCCAAACCTGCTTATATTCAGAGATCGGGCACTGACTCTATTTTTTGCCAAATTTATTATATACTAAGTGAAAAAATTCCAAAAGCTTAAAGCACCTGGTATTCCTTGGCGGTCTCTCATCCAAGTTACTAACCAGACCTAAAACCTGCTAAGATTCAGAGATCGGGCATTGACTCTTTTTTTTTTTTTTTTTTTTTGCAAGATTATTATATAATTCGTGAAAAATATCCAAAAATTTAAAGCACCTGATATTCCCAGGCAGTCTCCCATCCATGTACTAACCTGGCGCAAAACCTGCTTATATTCAGAGATCGGGCATTGACTCTATTTTTGGCAAAATTATTATATACTAAGTGAAAAATTTCAAAATAGCTTAGAGTACCCTGGCATTCCCAGGCGGTCTCCCATTCCAGGCACTAACCAGGCCCAAACCTGCTTAGCTTCCGAGAATCAGACAAGATCGGGCATAGCCAGGGCTGGTATGGCCATAAGCGAAGACTGCTGCAAAGAGAAGGCTATTTAAAGATCAGCCAATCTACTCGCCAGTACATTATAAAAGTAGGAAAGAAACCCCAAAAGCTTAAAGCACCTGGTATTCCTAGGCGGTCTCTCATCCAAGTACTAACCTGGCCCAAACCTGCCTTATATTCAGAGATCGGGCATTGACTCTATTTTTTGCCAAATTTATTATATACTAAGTGAAAAAATTCCAAAAGCTTAAAGCACCTGGTATTCCTTGGCGGTCTATCATTCAAGTACTAACCAGACCTTAACCTGCTAAGATTCAGAGATCGGGCATTGACTTCTTCTTTTTTTTTTTTTTTGCAAGATTATTATATAATTCGTGAAAAATATCCAAAAATTTAAAGCACCTGGTATTCCCAGGCAGTCTCCCATCCATGTACTAACCTGGCCCAAACCTGCTTATATTCAGAGATCGGGCATTGACTCTATTTTTTGCCAAATTTATTATATACTAAGTGAAAAAATTCCAAAAGCTTAAAGCACCTGGTATTCCTTGGCGGTCTCTCATCCAAGTACTAACTAGACCTAAACCTGCTAAAATTCAGAGATCGGGCATTGACTCTTTTTTTTTTTTTTTTTTGCAAGATTATTATATAATTTGTGAAAAATATCCAAAATTTAAAGCACCTGGTATTCCCAGGCAGTCTCCCATCCATGTACTAACCTGGCCCAAACCTGCTTATATTCAGAGATCAGGCATTGAGTCTATTTTTTGCCAAATTTATTATATACTAAGTGAAAAAATTCCAAAAGCTTAAAGCACCTGGTATTCCTTGGCGGTCTCTCATCCAAGTACTAACCAGACCTAAATCTGCTAAGATTCAGAGATGGGGCATTGACTCTTTTTTTTTTTTTTTTTTTTTTGCAAGAATATTATATAATTCATGAAAAATATCCAAAAATGTAAAGCACCTGATATTCCCAGGCAGTCTCCCATCCATGTACTAACCTGGCGCAAACCTGCTTATATTCAGAGATCGGGCATTGACTCTATTTTTTGGCAAAATTATTATATACTAAGTGAAAAATTTCAAAAAAGCTTACAGTACCTGGTATTCCCAGGCTGTCTCCCATCCAGGCACTAACCAGGCCCAAACCTGCTTAGCTTACGAGATCAGACAAGATCGGGCATAGCCAGGCTGGTATGGCCATAAGCGAAGACTGCTGCAAAGAGAAGGCTATTTAAAGATCAGCCAATCTACTCGCCAGTACATTATAAAAGTAGGAAAGAAACCCCAAAAGCTTAAAGCACCTGGTATTCCTAGGCGGTCTCTCATCCAAGTACTAACCTGGCCCAAACCTGCTTATATTCAGAGATCGGGCATTGACTCTATTTTTTGGCAAATTTATTATATACTAAGTGAAAAAATTCCAAAAGCTTAAAGCACCTGGTATTCCTTGGCGGTCTATCATTCAAGTACTAACCAGACCTTAAACTGCTAAGATTCAGAGATCGGGCATTGACTTCTTCTTTTTTTTTTTTTTTTGCAAGATTATTATATAATTTGTTAAAAATATCCAAAAATTTAAAGCACCTGGTATTCCCAGGCAGTCTCCCATCCATGTACTAACCTGGCCCAAACCTGCTTATATTCAGAGATTGGGCACTGACTCTATTTTTTGCCAAATTTATTATATACTAAGTGAAAAAATTCCAAAAGCTTAAAGCACCTGGTATTCCTTGGCGGTCTCTCATCCAAGTACTAACCAGACCTAAACCTGCTAAGATTCAGAGATCGGGGCATTGACTCTTTTTTTTTTTTTTTTTTTTTGCAAGATTATTATATAATTCGTGAAAAATATCCAAAAATTTAAAGCACCTGATATTCCCAGGCAGTCTCCCATCCATGTACTAACCTGGCGCAAACCTGCTTATATTCAGAGATCGGGCATTGACTCTATTTTTGGCAAAATTATTATATACTAAGTGAAAAATTTCAAAATAGCTTAGAGTACCTGGCATTCCCAGGCGGTCTCCCATCCAGGCACTAACCAGGCCCAAACCTGCTTAGCTTCCAAGATCAGACAAGATCGGGCATAGCCAGGCTGGTATGGCCATAAGCGAAGACTGCTGCAAAGAGAAGGCTATTTAAAGATCAGCCAATCTACTCGCCAGTACATTATAAAAGTAGGAAAGAAACCCCAAAAGCTTAAAGCACCTGGTATTCCTAGGCGGTCTCTCATCCAAGTACTAACCTGGCCCAAACCTGCTTATATTCAGAGATCGGGCATTGACTCTATTTTTTGCCAAATTTATTATATACTAAGTGAAAAAATTCCAAAAGCTTAAAGCACCTGGTATTCCTTGGCGGTCTATCATTCAAGTACTAACCAGACCTTAACCTGCTAAGATTCAGAGATCGGGCATTGACTTCTTCTTTTTTTTTTTTTTTGCAAGAATATTATATAATTCGTGAAAAATATCCAAAAATTTAAAGCACCTGGTATTCCCAGGCAGTCTCCCATCCATGTACTAACCTGGCCCAAACCTGCTTATATTCAGAGATCGGGCATTGACTCTATTTTTTGCCAAATTTATTATATACTAAGTGAAAAAATTCCAAAAGCTTAAAGCACCTGGTATTCCTTGGCGGTCTCTCATCCAAGTACTAACCAGACCTAAATCTGCTAAGATTCAGAGATCGGGCATTGACTCTTTTTTTTTTTTTTTTTTGCAAGAATATTATATAATTCATGAAAAATATCCAAAAATGTAAAGCACCTGATATTCCCAGGCAGTCTCCCATCCATGTACTAACCTGGCGCAAACCTGCTTATATTCAGAGATCGGGCATTGACTCTATTTTTTGGCAAAATTATTATATACTAAGTGAAAAATTTCAAAAAAGCTTACAGTACCTGGTATTCCCAGGCTGTCTCCCATCCAGGCACTAACCAGGCCCAAACCTGCTTAGCTTACGAGATCAGACAAGATCGGGCATTTTTTTTTTTTTTTTTTATTATTAAAAACACAAAATTTTTATACATTCACAGTCTTACATTTGAAGCATATGCGGAAATAGAAAATGTATATATATATATATATATATATATATATATATATATATTAAAAAAAAAAAAAAAAAAAAAAAAAAAAGAAATAAGGAAATAAAGAAAGTACATAAGTAAGGAGAAAAAAATAAAAATAATAATAATAATAATAAAATAACAAAATTACAATTAAAATCTTTCAGGCAAAATCACATTAAAACCTGACCATGTTTTAATAATGTATGGATTGTTTTCTACAATGTATTTGTCAAATACATCCATTTGTGCATTAATATTAAAATAGTCGTATATGTCTTCCATCACTGCAGTCAGATACTGTTTAAATAAGTTACATAATGAAAGTTCTTTGTTTTTCATTTTCATTATATTCCTTCTTCTCCAAATCGTATATCTTGCTACTGTTAACCATAAATTTAATGCATAAACATTTTGTGCAGTTCCATTAAAACCAAATAAAATCAATGTTTCCCATTTCTCTAACCAATCATTCTGATCATTTAAAAAGTCCCCCACAATTTTCCTTAACATCTTCATAAAATTGTCTAATTTTTTACATTTTAAAAACAAATGTAACACTCCTTCATCTTTTTCCATACATAATTTACATTTTGCATCTTGTGCTATTCCAATTTTTGCCAATTTCATTTCAGTCATTAAAACATTGTGTCTCAACAAGAAATCCAAATTATGCAGGGCGGGACTTTTAAACCTACATTTTACATTTTTCCAGATTTTTGTTACATCTAATTCACAAAAAGACCTTTCCCAAAAATCTGTTGCTTTTGGTCTTAAAAATACAAGATCACATAAACAAACATAAAACATTTTAAGAACACAGCCATTGAAAGGAATCTGTTCATCATTTCTTTTTAAAAAAACTCCAAGTTTCTCATTTCCTGTTTCTTCATCGTCAATGCTTTTAATCCACTGTAGTGGCACAGCTTCTTTTAATTTTATGTATTGCTCCTTAATCAGCTTTCTATTTTCTATATCTTCATTCTCTTCTAATATGTCTATAATTGCCTGTAAAGGTAAAAACCCAGGTTTTACCTCATATAAAATGTCTTTGACTTGTCTTAATCCTGCATAATACCATTTCTTATAAAAAATTGTATTACTATTCCTTAAAATCAATTTGTTTAAGAAAAGGGGCTGTTTCAATAGTTGCTCTCTTCCTTTAAACTCCACATGAACCTTCCCTTTAAAAACTTTCCATGCTCTTAAGACTTCTTTATAAAATTCAGGTATCTTCTCAAGCATATTATCTGTAAAATTCATCCACATAAAATCATCCCCCATTTTCCCACACTTATTTATAAAGAAACTCATAATTTTTTTCCATACCATATCATCATTATTCCAAAACTTTTTTACTGTCTTTATTCTCATACTCTTCATTCTTACCATTGGATCTATGAGTCTCAAACCTCCCTTTTCCACCTCCCCAATTATTGTGTCATATGCTATTTTTGCTGGCTTATCATCCCATAAAAACTTTAAAATATAAGTTTTTATTCTTTTGTACGCCCATGCTGGCAGACTAACCACACTTAAAATATACCACATCTTAGACAGGAATAAAGAATTTAGAACTAATACTTTCCCTTTTAAAAACAATTCTCTTTGTTTCCAAAAGTTAAGTCTTTTTTCCATTTTGCCTATAACCTCCTCCCAAATCAGGTCTCTTGTTTTCATTTCATCTTTCCCAAGTATAACTCCTAAAATCTTTAATTGGTTCTTCTGCTCTTTAAATTCCCATTGTCTTCCCAAAGTATCCACCTTCCCTATCCTCATATACTCAGTCTTTTCTTTATTGACTTTAGCTCCTGTTCCGCTACAATATTTTTCAAAAATTAACATTGCTTTTTCGATACTCTTTAAATCCTTTAAAAACAAAGTCGTGTCATCTGCATATTGGAAAATTTTTTGTTGCATTACACCATTTTCAACTAAAATTCCTTGTATTTGTTTTTCTTTATTAATTGCTATTCCTAATGGTTCAGCAACTAAAGTATAAAGTAATGCCGATAAAGGACAGCCCTGCCTTATAGACCTCGAAATTTCAATATAATCAGTTAAAAACCCATTTACTTTAATACAACTTAAAATGTCAGTATAGAAACGTTTCATCCATGTTATAAAATTCCTCCCAAATCCAAATTTTTCAATTAAGTCAAACAAATATTTATGCTCTACTCTGTCGAAAGCCTTTTCCAAATCTATGCTAATTAAATACCCTCCTTCACCTTTTTCTTTCATATACCACATTAAGTCTCTAATATTTGTTACTATGTCTGATATATCTCTATTTAAGACACCATATGCCTGATTTGTTGTTATGATGTTTGGAATCACTTTTTTCAGTCTGTTTGCCATGATCTTAGCCAAAATCTTATAGTCAGTATTTAGCATACTCAACGGTCTGTAATTTTTAAGATGATCTTTATCTCCTTTATTCTTATAGATAATTTTTATCATTCCTGTCTTCATGCTTTCACTCATTTTTTTCTGCTTAAAAGTATCAGCAAATAAATTGTGCAGAATAGGTATTAAAACATGTTTAAAAACTTTGTAAAACTCAGATGTTAAGCCATCTAGTCCTGGACTTTTCCCATTCTTCAACTGGTCTATAACCTCTTCAATTTCCTCTTCATTTATATCCTTATCACACATTCTTTTATCTTCTTCATTTACTTGAACTTGAATTTGATTCAATAAATATTCTTCATCTTTCACATTTATATTATCTTTTTTAAATAAGGTAGTATAAAAATCCTTCACTTCTTTTAAAATACCTTGTTTTTCCTTCACAACTTTCCCATCTTTTAATATACTTTTGATCAATTCTGCATGTTTTCTTGATTTCTCAAACTCAAAAAAGAATTTTGTACTTCTTTCTCCCTCTACTGTATTTTTCGCTCTGCTTCTAATTTTAGCTCCCCTGCACTTTTCCTCCTCTATTTTCTTAAATTGTTCTTCTAAAAACACTATTTTTGTCACATCCATCTTTCCTTCAGACATCTTTTTCATTTCTTCTTCCCATTCCTTATTTAAAAATCTTTCTTTACTTTTCTTTGTCTTTTGCAATCTTTTTGAATATTCAATGGATATTTTTTTCATAACTTTTTTCAAATTATCCCACCACAAACTTTTTTCTTCATCATATAGAATATTGTTTATACTATTTATTATGACATTTTCTATTTCCATTTTGTAAGACTCGTTTTTTAAAAGTTCAGCATTTAAAACCCACACCCCTGGACCTCTCTCTACTCCACTAAAATCAATTATTACATTTAAAAAATCATGATCACTTTCACTGAACCTTTTATAAAATACTTTTGATATAAATAGTTCTAGCTGTCTGTTACATAAAACCAAATCAAGTCTACTTTGCTTTAATACTGTGTTCACAATTTGCCTTCTGGAATATTCTCTTTTTACTCTGTTTCTTTCCCGCCATATATCTAAAAATTTGTGTTTTTCCATCATTTTCTTTAATTCAGTTCTCCCCACATCTGATCTATATACCATATAATCCTCCACATCAATTCTTTCCAAAATAGTATTAAAATCCCCAATTAAAATTCCTTTTGTATAACCATCCATTAAAACATTTAAATTTTTAAAAAAGATGACTCTTTCTAAACGGTCATTTGGTGCATGAATTGTACATATCGTTAATTCTTCTTCTTTGCTTTTGACTTTAACTACTAACAATCTTCCTACATTATCTGTGAACATTTCTGTTGCTTTTTCTGTCACTCCCCTTCTAATTAAAATTGCTACTCCTTTTTTCCTGTTTGGGTCATTATTGTAAAAAAATTCTCCATCCCATATTTTCTTAAAACCATTAACAATGTCTTCATTCCATCCAGTTTCTTGTATACATATTATATCACTCTTCTTTGTTAAATAGAGTACATTTTCAAATTTAGTCCTAGTTGACAATCCTCTTGCATTGATTGACACTAGTTTCAACTGACTCATAGACAAAAAAAGAAAAATATAAATGCAAAACAAAACCCACATCACTTTTGTTCAGTCTCTCTCAAATCAACATCTTTTAAAGCAATTATCTCTACTTTCTTCTTCTTTTTTTCTTTAGATTCTCGTCTTATTCTTTGTCTTTCCAAGACCTTTTCAATGTTTATTTGTCCTGTTGTTTTCCCTTTAGTCCCCCTGCTCAAAAAACTTTTTTTTTCTCTCCCCAATGTCGCTTACCTCTTCCGGGATTGTACTATCCTTTGTTCCATTATTATCTTCTTTATTTACCATTGCATCCTGCTCCACATTTTTCACAGATTGTTGTAGTCCAGTCATCACTTTTTCTTCCCCATTCTGCTCATTCTCACTTGTTTCCTCTTCTTCTTCTTCCTCTTCTTCTTCCTCTCCTTCACTGCTCAGTACATCCTTTGTTAATCCACTTGTTTTTTGTGATGTATTTTCTTTATCAGCCTCCTCCAAATGCTCCACTTCATTATGCATCTCCATTTCCATTTCCTCATGTTCCTCTTCATCCGTTTCACATGCGCATGTTGGCAATGCCTTTCTGCAGCCTTGGCACCGCAGGGCTGTACAGTCCCGCGCATAATGCCCCTGCTCCAGGCATTCTCTGCATGTTAGTAGAGGGCAGTCTTTCTTTTCGTGTTCAGCACTTGAACATATTCTGCATATTTTTACTTGCTGATCATGAATGACTCTGAAGAACTGTATTCCTTCCTCTGTTTCAAAACTGGTGTTATATGGAAGGGACACCACGTCCTTAGGGAATTTGACTCGAATAAATCTTGTCCCATCTGCCACCATTGTCCCTGGGTAATACCTCCTTCTCAACGGCAGTATCGGTGTAACTCCCCAGCTTTGCAGTTTTTGTAGTACATCCTTGTCATTGATATAATTTGGCAAACGTAAAAAAGAAACGACCCTCTCCATTTCACAAAGTTTGCTTATTTTACACATTTGTCCATTCAATAGTAGTCCATTCAATAAATTGTCACAGTCTAGTTGATTCTCCAATGTAAGCTCATACTCGAAGTCATTTTTTTTCCTTAGTCCATATAGTTTACCTTTTCCAGTAATGTCCTCAATAGCTTTAATTATCATGATGGCAGTTAGTTTTTCTGGATTTTCCACAGTCATTGTCAGTGTTGTTTCTTTCTTGTATTCCCTCTGATATTTCATTTTGTCTTTTAATCTATTTATCATTTCATTTCTCCGACATTCTTCTTGTCTCTTTTCTCCTTTTGTATCAAACTTTTCTTTACCTTGTGTAGTTGGTTGCTGTTCAGTGCGGCCTTTCTCCATTTCAGCTCCATTTCTTTTCCCTCTTGATACAACAGTTGCCCATGTTTCATTGTAATCCTTTCCATCGTTTTTCATAATCCGTTTTTCCAAAGTAGTGTCTCCTTCAAAATCATTGTTCTTTTCCTCAAAAACCTTGTCCAGATCTGATCCATTAGCCATTGTTTCCATCCTTGTTAAATAGCTTAGCCACAAAAAAAAAAAAAAAAAAAAAAACACAAACAAACAAAATAAAATAGCTCAAACCCCAGACAGTTTAAAACTGCCCGGGGTTAAAACGACGTTAACAAAAACAAAATACTTCAAACTTTTTAACTTGATATTAAACAAAAACAAAACAAATGAAAAAAAATGTGGGAGAGCCTTTCTCTCCAACTGCAGCACAGTACTTCCTGTCAGACTCTCTAGCGCCGTCAGGCTGGTATGGCCATAAGCGAAGACTGCTGCAAAGAGAAGGCTATTTAAAGATCAGCCAATCTACTCGCCAGTACATTATAAAAGTAGGAAAGAAACCCCAAAAGCTTAAAGCACCTGGTATTCCTAGGCGGTCTCTCATCCAAGTACTAACCTGGCCCAAACCTGCTTATATTCAGAGATCGGGCATTGACTCTATTTTTTGCCAAATTTATTATATACTAAGTGAAAAAATTCCAAAAGCTTAAAGCACCTGGTATTCCTTGGCGGTCTATCATTCAAGTACTAACCAGACCTTAACCTGCTAAGATTCAGAGATCGGGCATTGACTAATTTTTTTTTTTTTTTTGCAAGATTATTATATAATTCGTGAAAAATATCCAAAAATTTAAAGCACCTGGTATTCCCAGGCAGTCTCCCATCCATGTACTAACCTGGCCCAAACCTGCTTATATTCAGAGATCGGGCATTGACTCTATTTTTTGCCAAATTTATTATATACTAAGTGAAAAAATTCCAAAAGCTTAAAGCACCTGGTATTCCTTGGCGGTCTCTCATCCAAGTACTAACCAGACCTAAACCTGCTAAGATTCAGAGATCGGGCATTGACTCTTTTTTTTTTTTTTTTGCAAGATTATTATATAATTTGTGAAAAATATCCAAAAATTTAAAGCACCTGGTATTCCCAGGCAGTCTCCCATCCATGTACTAACCTGGCCCAAACCTGCTTATATTCAGAGATCGGGCATTGACTCTATTTTTTGCCAAATTTATTATATACTAAGTGAAAAAATTCCAAAAGCTTAAAGCACCTGGTATTCCTTGGCGGTCTATCATTCAAGTACTAACCAGACCTTAACCTGCTAAGATTCAGAGATCGGGCATTGACTTCTTCTTTTTTTTTTTTTTTTTGCAAGATTATTATATAATTTGTGAAAAATATCCAAAAATTTAAAGCACCTGGTATTCCCAGGCAGTCTCCCATCCATGTACTAACCTGGCCCAAACCTGCTTATATTCAGAGATCGGGCATTGACTCTATTTTTTGCCAAATTTATTATATACTAAGTGAAAAAATTCCAAAAGCTTTAAGCACCTGGTATTCCTAGGCGGTCTTTCAACCAAGTACTAACCAGACCTAAACCTGCTAAGATTCAGAGATCGGGCATTGACTCTATTTTTTTTTTTTTTTGCAAGATTATTATATAATTTGTGAAAAATATCCAAAAATTTAAAGCACCTGGTATTCCCAGGCAGTCTCCCATCCATGTACTAACCTGGCCCAAACCTGCTTATATTCAGAGATCGGGCATTGACTCTATTTTTTGCCAAATTTATTATATACTAAGTGAAAAAATTCCAAAAGCTTAAAGCACCTGGTATTCCTTGGCGGTCTATCATTCAAGTACTAACCAGACCTTAACCTGCTAAGATTCAGAGATCGGGCATTGACTCTTTTTTTTTTTTGCAAGATTATTATATAATTCGTGAAAAATATCCAAAAATTTAAAGCACCTGGTATTCCCAGGCAGTCTCCCATCCATGTACTAACCTGGCCCAAACCTGCTTATATTCAGAGATCGGGCATTGACTCTATTTTTTGCCAAATTTATTATATACTAAGTGAAAAAATTCCAAAAGCTTAAAGCACCTGGTATTCCTTGGAGGTCTCTCATCCAAGTACTAACCAGACCTAAACCTGCTAAGATTCAGAGATCGGGCATTGACTCTTTTTTTTTTTTTTTGCAAGATTATTATATAATTCGTGAAAAATATCCAAAAATTTAAAGCACCTGATATTCCCAGGCAGTCTCCCATCCATGTACTAACCTGGCGCAAACCTGCTTATATTCAGAGATCGGGCATTGACTCTATTTTTTGGCAAAATTATTATATACTAAGTGAAAAATTTCAAAATAGCTTAGAGTACCTGGCATTCCCAGGCGGTCTCCCATCCAGGCACTAACCAGGCCCAAACCTGCTTAGCTTCCGAGATCAGACAAGATCGGGCATAGCCAGGCTATTTAAAGAGAAGGCTATTTAAAGATCAGCCAATCTACTCGCCAGTACATTATAAAAGTAGGAAAGAAACCCCAAAAGCTTAAAGCACCTGGTATTCCTTGGAGGTCTCTCATCCAAGTACTAACCAGACCTAAACCTGCTAAGATTCAGAGATCGGGCATTGACTCTTTTTTTTTTTTTTTTTTTTTGCAAGAATATTATATAATTCGTGAAAAATATCCAAAAATGTAAAGCACCTGATATTCCCAGGCAGTCTCCCATCCATGTACTAACCTGGCGCAAACCTGCTTATTTTCAGAGATCGGGCATTGACTCTATTTTTTGGCAAAATTATTATATACTAAGTGAAAAATTTCAAAAAAGCTTACAGTACCTGGTATTCCCAGGCGGTCTCCCATCCAGGCACTAACCAGGCCCAAACCTGCTTAGCTTACGAGATCAGACAAGATCGGGCATAGCCAGGCTGGTATGGCCATAAGCGAAGACTGCTGCAAAGAGAAGGCTATTTAAAGATCAGCCAATCTACTCGCCAGTACATTATAAAAGTAGGAAAGAAACCCCAAAAGCTTAAAGCACCTGGTATTCCTAGGCGGTCTCTCATCCAAGTACTAACCAGACCTAAACCTGCTAAGATTCAGAGATCGGGCATTGACTCTTTTTTTTTTTTTTTTTTTTTTTGCAAGATTATTATATAATTCGTGAAAAATATCAAAAAATTTAAAGCACCTGATATTCCCAGGCAGTCTCCCATCCATGTACTAACCTGGCGCAAACCTGCTTATATTCAGAGATCGGGCATTGACTCTATTTTTTGGCAAAATTATTATATACTAAGTGAAAAATTTCAAAATAGCTTAGACCCAGTCAGCAAACAAATTTGGCCCAGATTTGGCATGTGTCTGGCGCAGCTGGCATTCATCCGGCACTGGCATACAGAACGTGGGCCAAACATGGCCCGGGTTTGGCAGAGATGGCACTGGATTTAAGATGGCACCCAAGACATGGGCCAGATGTCAAATGGAGTATTTGGCCCAAATGTCAAATATAGATATGTGGGCCATATATGTATGGCCGATCCTGAGCCACATTTAAAATCCTTTTCAAATATTTTTGAGTAAAATCCCAATGTTTTCCCATACAGAAAGGTAATATATTCACAAATATGTGAAACACTGTAAAATATATTGAAATACATTTTGAAAATATATTTTTAAAATGCATAACACAAGCTCATGTTGCGTATTTAATTATGTGTGTTTATATGTAAAATTATATTGATGCCTCATGACAGGCGATTATATGATGTATGATATTATACCTTATATTGTAGAATAGTATCCTGATATTATATATGACTGACTTAAAACAATGTTTTGCATTCACTGCTTTCATATTCTCATTCAGTTTACAGTTTGATGTAGCCCTATCCAATTAAACAATACATGATTAGGTTTCAGGACATTTTATTTGACTTTATGTACTACTCAGTAAACAAATTTGGACCAGATTTGGCATGCGTCTGGCACAGCTGCATCTATCCGGAACTGGCATACAGCATGTGGGCCAAACATGGCCCGGGTTTGGTAGAGATGGCACTGGGTTAAAAACGGCACCCAAGACATGGGCCAGATGTCAAATATAGATATGTGGGCCACATAAGTATAGCCGATCTTGACCCACATTTAAAATCCATTTCAAATATTTTTGATTCAAATTTTATATTTTTGATAAAACTGTAATTGTTTGATTTCAGTTCCTGCACATTGCTAAATAACTACTTAGACCACATTTTTTTTATGCCATGTCCTGTACACCAGTGCACTTTTCATAATTTAAAATTTTTCCACTGTAATTTCTATGAGATATATGATTAAATCCTGCATTCAATATTATATTGTATTATAATATTCAAAGTTACTCTATGATAATTTCCGTTACCAGTTGGTTAATTAAGATGATCACAAATTGAAGATATATGTGATTGGAGAGATTAAATATATTTGAGAAATGATAGAAACGTGATGCCATTTATGACAGATATTTCTAGAAACACAGCTTCCGCATGAATCAGTGGATTAGTGTCAGTTAGCCCAATTTGCGCCAATCAGGATTTCAAAATCCCGGAAATGCGAAGCTGACCTATCAGAGCGAAATTGGCCGAAAGGCGCAATTATCAAATGCAGTGCTTCATGGGATTGTAGTTTTTTTACCCAGTTGGCTTTAACACACATAGTCTCGTACTTTTGTATTTTTTACAAATGTTCAAATATTTTTTATTTCGGATCGAATATTGTACACGTTGTGATTCAAGTTTTAGCTGGTTGTTATGATTCATGGTTTATAACGCTTTAAATCAACAAATCTCCAAAGAGGAAAAGTGAATGAAAATACTCCCGGAACCAGTAGGTCGAAAATGTGGGCGGGCGCTTCAGTCTTGCACAGACTTCAGAAACGGTCAAGCACTGAACCGGGATTTCGGGGAAAAAAACGGGAACCGCTGTGTCCATTTTGTTTTACTGTCTTTGCGGGGAAAGCCAGCAGAGTTGGTAAGTGAAAACTTGTATCATTAAAGTTTAATTAAGTACATAAAAGGACTTTAGTAAAGCTTTAATTAATTGATGTGTGAACATGCTATCGAAACTGTTCTAATTATAATTTGCACGCCAATTGTTTAAACGCAGTTTTAAATACAATAAACTAACATGTCCAAAAAGTCAGTCATTGTCTTATGTCACTTAAATGTAATCATCTTTAGCAGATGATGCAAGTTAGGGTTGCATGTTATGATATTTGTGGTTGGAACAAATTTCTGTAAAACTATATAGTACGGGCCAAGAGTTTGGAAAGATTGCTGTTTTTAATGTATTTGAAAGAAGTTTTTTCTGCTCATCAATCCTGCATTTATTTGATTAAAAAATATTTTTATTACTCAAGTCTATCACATGATCTTTTAAAAATCATATTATGTGTTGGGTGTTGGGAACAGTTCTGCTGCCTAATATATTTGCTGAATAAAAGGTTAAAAATAACTGCATTTATAAAAATAAAAATCTTCTTTACGATCACGTTTTAGCAATTTAACACATCCTTGCTGAATAAGATATTTATTTATTTCAAAAATAGAAAGAAAAAAAAATACTGACCCCAAATTACTGACCAGTAGTGTATATTGTTGTTACAAAAGATTTATATTTTGAAAACATTTGCTTCTTTTTTTATTTTTATGTTATTTTACTTTTTAATCATTAAAGTATCCTAAAAAAGTATCACATGTTCTGGAAAAATATTAAGCAGCAGAACTGTTCCCAACTTTGATAATGAATCATCATATTAGAATGATTTCTAAAGGATCATCTGATAGACTCGAGTAATGATCCTGAATATTCAGCTTTGCATCAGAGAAATAAGTAATAATTTAAAGTATAATAAATTGAAAACCAATTATTTTTAAATTGTAATAATATATCACAATATTACATTTATTTTCTGTATTTCTGATCAAATAAATGCAAGCTTGATGAGCAGAAGAAACTTCTTTCAAAAACATTAAAAATAGTAATGTGTCCAAACTTTTGGCCCATACTGTATATTAAATGTTAAAATAAAAATAAAATTGTTCAACCAATATTTTAGAATTTGTCATGTTGAAATTGAGTAAATGCTCGAAAAAGGGGTATTGTTCTTTTATTCTACTTCACTTTGAATATAATAAGTAATAATATGTTTTTTAAATGAACTAAAAAATTTGTAATTAGGCATCAAAAATATTCAGTATACTGCATCCTCAATACAATCTATGTATTGAGTTTTAATGATGATTAATTGTTTTTAATTAGTGGTTTTAGTTAATCATCAAACTGCTAATCATTTCATTGTTAAAGCTAGTTTGCTTTCGCGATTACAACTGTATTGTTACTGTATTGTGAATTTTTTTTCAGAATGCAAGCAGAGGCTGAAAAAAACGTATCTTTTTCTGGTATTTCATTATAGTCTATTAAAAACAAAATAATATGTATTTTTTATTTTTAGGAGGAAGAACAAAAAGGATTCTGTAAAGTCACAGTATGGATAAGGTATGGAAGTACAATGATAGGAGCAATTCCAGAAGAAGGGCACTAAAACTAGTCAGTGAATTGATTGACGATGTGGAACATAGGGAGGGGGAGGTGGAGGACGATTTTGAGTTAAGTGTTTGTGTTGATGCTTCGGGGGAATCACACATGGAAATTAGTGATGAAGGAAGTGACCATCAGAATATTGAAGCAGATGTTGAGGATAAGGAAGTACATGAAGAGGCTGCAGTTTCTGTTGAGGACCAGTCTGATCTTCAAGATCCTTGTTGTCAGAGAGATTTGCAGTGTTCACTAGTAGATTGGGCAATTGAATTTGGAATTTCATTAATTGCTTTGTCAGCACTTCTTACCATTCTCAAAGTCCATCATTCCTCTCTGCCTAAGGATGGAAGAACGTTGCTGAAAACAAAAACAAGATACAACATTAGGAGTATAGCTGGTGGTGTGTTTCATTATTGTGGAATTCTGAATTCATTTAGGAAAATCCTTGATAGCGTTTGGCATACTGTGGCAGACAAACATGTCTTCAAGCTACAGTTGAATTTTGATGGACTACCACTCTTCAAGAGTACTAGTACACAGTTTTGGCCGATTCTTGGTTTGCTGCAAGGTCACACTAAGGCACCAGTGTTGATTGGACTTTTTTGTGGTACTTCAAAGCCAAATTCTTTGGCTGATTATCTTCATGATCTGGTTCACGAGCTAAAAATGTTGAGGGATGGGTTTCTGTTCAAGCAGAAAACATTCTTTTTGAATGTTGTTTCAGTTATGTGCGATACCCCTGCCCGAGCCTTCATCAGAGGTGTGAAGTCACACACTGCATATCATGGATGTGACAAGTGTCATCAAACAGGTGTCTGGAAATCAAATCGAATGACATTTCCTGAGGTGAATGCAAAGCGCAGAACTGATGAGAGTTTTAGGCAAGCAACTGATGAAGAACACCACATTCAGCACTCACCTCTTACAGACATTGGCATTGACATGGTCACTTGTTTCCCTCACGATTACATGCACTTGGTTTGTCTGGGTGTAATGCGGCGTCTTTTAGACTTGTGGATCAGCACCATCGGTCCCTTGCACTGTCGCATATCATCCATTCAAGCTTCCATGGTGTCAGATAGACTTCTTGCACTGAGAAGTTACATTCCAAGTGAGTTTGCTCGAAGGCCTCGGGCACTGGCAGATCGATGTAGGTGGAAAGCAACAGAGCTACGCCAATTTTTGTTATACACTGGTCCAGTTGTGCTGAATGGTGTTTTACAGACTCAAATCTATGACAACTTCATGCTTTTGTCTGTAGCTGTGTACATTTTGGCAAGTCCAGAATTTTGTATGGAGATGAATGACTTTGCAAATACTCTGTTGCGTTCATTTGTTGAACACTTTGGCCAGCTTTATGGTGAAGAGTTTTTGGTTTATAATATTCATGGGCTGGTGCACCTCAGTGAAGATGTCAAAATCCATGGCAATCTAGATCTAATATCAGGATTTCCCTTTGAAAATTTCTTAGGAAAACTCAAAAAACTGGTACGAGGGCCATGCAATCCTTTGACTCAGGTGATGCGTAGATTGTCAGAGATAGAAAATAGCAACTACAGTTGTGATGTAGAAGAGGCAATTCAAAAATTGGATAAAGAACATACGGATGGGCCAGTACCAGAGTGCTTCTCGCAACAAGCTCATCAATTTAAAGTTCTCGCGATTGATGATGTAGTTGTGAAGCTCAATGAGAGAGATTCTTGTGTCAGAATTGACAATAAGTTGGTTTTAGTCCAAAACATTGTTGAGGATAAAGGTGCAGTATACCTTGTGGGCAAAGAATATAAACAGGTGGAACACTTCTTTAAATATCCTATTGATTCAAAAGAGTTGGGAATTTATGTGGCTTCCAACCTCTCCACAAATGTCAAGTGTTTCATGACAGGAAAGAAGCTGCAGAAGTATGTGAGATTGCCATTCCGAAACAAATTTGTTGTTGTTCCACTCCTGCATCAAGAGAAATAACTCTGAAGATGCTTGTGTATAATAGTTGGCTAAGGAATATCATTCTTGTCTCTTTAGATGTTTCACATTGTTGTCTTTGACAAGACAAATGAGGTTGAAGTTGTGCCTTCAGTCTGGATTAAAAATGGAGAGTGCATGTGGCCTCCAAATAAGATAGATATAACAAAAGCTGTGAAATCACAGGAGAGTCCTGGAGATGACTGGAAGCCCCATAAGGCCAGAATTATTTTCACGTCACGTGAGTTGTTTTGCCACCACTTTCTTCAAATTGAATAGTTATAAAAAGTTAAAAGTAATAAATAATAGTTAAAATCACAGTTTTACTTTGTAAATTAATTTTTGTGATGCTGTTTTTCCAGATGACTACAAGGAAGCTAGACGCAAACTACCACTTGCTGTTGATCACACAGACATTGATCAGACCGATGGAGGAGACTCACCAATTACATTTCAAAGAAAAAGAATGTAGGTTTGGTTTTGGTTTGTTTGTTTAATGTTTTGCACCACATTTACAAATAAAAGCCTATCTTGAAATTGATAAATGTGATGTTAGACCCAAGAACATTCTTTTCCCTGGAGAAGACGACGACGATGATAATGCGATGGAAGAGCACCTGAAAGAACCAAAATCAAGAAAAGGGTAGGAAGCTTCTGCTTTTTATAATGATAATGTATTTTATCACAGCAGATAAATGACATTTATGTACTTTTAAGCAGAAGGTATTCTATACCCGATGCTCCGAAAATTGCTAGACATGCCAACAAATTAGACCCAGGAAAGCCAAACTGCCCTAAGATCTTCCACAGTACTCTTGCCCTCCACAATGATGAGATGGAAGGAATTAAAGCAACAAAGTCCAAAAAAAAGTAAGAAACATCAGCCATTTTAAATTACAGTGCATTTTATCCCAGCTGTTAAAGGACTAAGATGTTTTGTACTTTGCAGGAGGTATGCCTTACCTAATGCTCCAGTGATCTCTAGGGAACAGATTTCTCCTGCAGTAGACAACCTCCACCTTAGTGGCCAAGGCAGAACTGACCTTCATTCACGCGATCATAGCAGTCCTGATGTTAGCCTACATGGCCAAAGCAGTCCTCACCTTCGTCCACATGGCCAAAAGAGTCCCAATCTTCTCCCAAGTTGCTACAGTCCTGACTTGTATGCAGATTGCCACAGCACTCCTGAGATCCACTCAAGTCAGCAGAGCAGCATTGCTATGTTATCATCGGGCTGGAATGTTCTCTCCGAGAGTTGTACATTAAGTAAATCAAGCACTGAGACCCTTTTAAGCCAAGCCAACGTTGAGGTCAGAAGACCAGCCCATAAAAGTAAAGAGATCCATAAAAAAAAGCACTCCGAACCTTCGCCGCTCCCTCAGCCACACCAGACCACGGACATCGAGCAAACATCCAGTCACCAAATTTGTGAGTATATTAGTGTTTAGCCCTTTTCACACAGGGAATGCACTGATAGTGTGTCATGGGATTAGCCTCAGGATTGTCTGATTTTGCTTAATTCACATTGCCAGTGATTTTCCGCAATCTGTGCTAGAGATGTGCAACAGTGATCGAGTACTCGAGTACTCGGCTGTGACAGCGATGATCAATCATGAAAACGATGATCGTGGGAAAAAATTCTGATTAGTTACAGCAACACTTTGGGTGGCACCATGAGCTCTTATTGTTTAGCTTGCAACAGCATGAGGTTCAAAGTATAGACATGAGAAGAGAGAAATGCATGGTTTCGAATTGACATAGTGATGTCTGGGTTGGCTACATCTAATTAATCTAATATAGGATGCATTGGGATATTAACATTTATTAACATGCTGAATGCACTGAATATTACATGTTTAGTTTCATTTTCTAGTGTACTGCCCGACAATGATTGAGTTATTTGAGCCAGTCATATTGCTCTCTCTCTCTCTGTTGCGTCTCTCACTCTCTTTCGCTAGTGCATAACTTAGTTCACTGGCATATGCATCCTTTTGTACAGATACAAGTTGTAATGTTAAAGTCAATGTTATCATAATCATAATCTAACTGTTATAATCATGTGTTCATCTTTGATAGACATGTTTGCATGTCATATTTTTATATTAACATTCATTTTCTTAACAGATTTTTATTATCTCCATTACGGCATTGTCCCTCCCCTGCACAAGCCCCTCCCCCTGAGTACTCGATTAATCCATTTTGAAACCTATCGATGATTGAAATTGCCAAAAATGCCCATCCCTGATCTGTGCATGCTCACAGTCATCTGCACAAAACACTTCCTCTATAAAATTGATAGCTATTTAGTGCTCCCTTGCTTGCTGTGTCAAATTTGAATGCATGTGTAATGTTGCTTATTAAATAATGACAACACCAATAGTGTTTTGGTATATAATTGCAATTTATAGGTTTCTGAATTAAAATTTTGTTTAAATGTAGACATTTTATGTTTTCTATAGGTGTCTGGCAAGTAAAATTTGGACAACAAAAAAACCTAATCTGCCTGTCTTTCTCTTTTTTCCTCTTAGTTCTTCTTCGTAATATATTAACAAAACAGGAGATGCTTATGGACCAAATGCGAATTATCATGAAGACCCTCCAGTGTATGCAATCAAGTCAGGAGACAGAGATAGGCCTAGATCGAAATTTGTTGCCTCTCAAAGATCTCACTTCTCTACAGAGCATGGAGGGCAATCTGCGGAGTACTCCTGACCTCCATAAGCAATTGGTATGTGAGCATTTCTTTTAATAACATTAAATCCTAGTTGGCTGGCTTTTATTTTCTAAATAAGTTTCTTTTTCTCTCATTAGCTTTAAGCAAAGCCATGAAAGCCCACACAATAATGAACACTGGATGTTCTGATCACACTGTTGTAATCATATTGTTTGTAAAAACTATGACTAGATGTTGTATGGGGCACACAGCGGATCCGTTTGCATTGTTCTGCATGTTTATAAAAATGTATAGGGTTAATGGTTCATAAAAGAAAAAAAGAAAAGAAAACATTGGTACAGTGAAACGTGAAGATTTGGATTTTATTGGATATGTAGCCTGAACCTAGCTGCCAGTTGTTTAGCATTGGCTGACTCATGAGCTTCCCCATTACATAACAGAAGTCATCTATAGCGATGCTCATCTTTTGTTCAGCCCAATGGTCAGACTGACACATCTGCTAGATAAATATGCTTTTGAGGGCTTTAGACTTGTACTTCTGATGAAATTAAACACTGACACAATTTTTCTTTTTTAATACTGTAAAACTGCTTTCCATTGTGTAAGACTATATATATATATATATAATATATATATATATATATATATATATATATATATATATATATATATGCAACATGTTTTTGTTGTGATAATGACATCTGAACTGATTATAATGGTTCAAAGTTTTCAGCACAAGGTGAAAAATAAGGTGGATACTGCTGATAATTTCAAACTTCTTTTTGACACTGAACGAACAAAAAACTTATCCATTCTTACAGGGCCTTAATGAGAGCCATCTTCCTTAATTAATTTGCATCTCTGCTCTCCTTTTTCCCACAGTAAAATGGCAGTGACGCACAAAGGGAAATGGTTTACACTAGATTAGCCATAAATTGTAATGTGTGAGCACCTAGACAGTTTCTCGTGAGCACACAATATATATATATATTTTTTTAAGAGAATTTTTGGACCAATTTCAACTATAATAATCTTTGTATTTAGTGATTGAAATTCTAAAATATTAAACCACTGCTTAAAACTAATTACATAAATGATTTCAGGTAAACACTCTGGCTCTTAAAGGTGGGGCGGACGTGCAGGAGTCTGTTTGGAGAATCATGCATGGTCTGTTTACCAACTCCTTGGCGAGGAAAGTTAACATGAGAGGATTGAATGGAAAGATTAGCTTCCTACGCCTACAGATACGAGATGTTGTGATTGGTAAGTTGCCATTTATTCCCAATATGTAAGGAGAGAAACTATTTCCTTATGAAATCAATTCCTCGCAACACGCATGACATCCAACAAAACAATAAACTTTCTAATCTGACAGGAAGATTTGGGAGAAAGACCATTTGCTCATCTGTCCCTGCACCCATCCTTAAAGGAACACTCCACTTTTTTTGAAAATAGGCTAATTTTTGAAAATAGGCTAATAAACTTCCCTAGAGTTAAAAAGTTGAGTTTTACCGTTTTCAAATCCATTCAGCCGATCTCCGGGTCTGGTAGCAGCACTTTATAATAGTTCATTTAAATGGAACCATAATCAGAACCGGAAAATTTCAAGCAATACGCAACCCTACTTATGATCCGTATACTGTAATATGTTGAATTTTGACATTGCCAACCTTTAAATTAAGTTGACAATAAGTAATAAACAGTATTGAGTTGTTGAGTATTTAAAAGTATTATGATCACCATGTATTCTCTGAGTAAGTTACAGAACTGGCGAGTTTGTGTCTGTGCGTTCACTGTTCACAGAGTTCAAATATCTATATATATATATATATATAAATAAACATGATATTGAATGATCTTTCACCTGAAGTAGACAAGGCAGAATTTGAATTTAAATCTGGGTTCAGGTTTTGTTGTAATATTGCATTTGATTCAATATCCACATTACCTGATGATGCATAAGTTAATTCTAAATCATGTGTGCTTGTGTTTTTCAGCGGCTGTGAGACGTAACCGTCTAACATCCGATGCCACAGAGAAAGACATTGATTCCACCGTTAAAAGATGGCTGTATCTGGCCCCAGACAGAGATGGTGGACGGAAAGAAAGGATGAAGAGCAAAGTGCTTAAGGACAATATGACTGGTTAACAGGATTCAGGCTTGGATGTTCAAAAGCTCTGTCGAGAGTTCAAATTGTTCAGTGACAGAATTACTGTTTCAGAGTCATTTGAAGAGTACTACTTGTTCCTAGCCATAAACGTGGACATAAAAAGTGTTTTGTGAAGTGAAACTTGTTGATGAAACATGTTCTAGTGTTATATGTTTAGTAAATCTTGTTCGTGACCAGAAACATGGATGTTCAAGCATTAAGCAAAGCAATGAAACTTGATGATCAAGTACCACTTAAAGTGAAACATCATAAACCAAAAAAACAGCACTTGTTTTATTTTTGTTTTTATTTATTTTTAGCTGAACTGACAGAGGAGTGTCATTTTAGAGAGGAGTTTGTACAACGGAAAAATGTCATGATGAAAAAACAGATGCCAATGCTTTGATGTTTAACACAATTAAATATTTGTTCAGAATACTGTCTTGATGTGACTATTTATCTGGGAGGGGTGTGTAAGTGGCTTGGTTATGGTGGTGTTGAGGCTGACGTGGAATCTAGTCCAGAGTATTGGAGTTATGGGTAATTAACTTGGCCGAGACTTGGTCCAGTTATGGCCCATGTATGGCCTTTGTTTGGAATCCAGACCTGGTCCACACTAGGACCGTCATTCATTGCGGTATGTGGGCCAAGTCTTGTGGGCCAGAGCTGGGCCACAGAAAAATTGGATCATGCTCAGCTGTGGCTCAGTTTTGGGCTTTCTGGTTAAAGACTGGTGTTGATATGGTTTACTTAAGGTTATGTTTTGATTCCATTGTTATATTTCGATCTGGCCCAGTTCTGGGCCAGTTATGGGTAATTAACTTGGCTGAGACTTGGTCCAGTTATGGCCCATGTATGGCTTTTATCTGGAATCCAGACCTGGTCCACACTAGGACCGTCATTCATTGCGGTATGTGGGCCAAGCAAAAGCTGGTTGTGTGGGCCGGAGCTGGGCCAGAGAAAATTTGCTATGTGGGGAGTACCTGGCATTCCCAGGCGGTCTCCCATCCAGGCACTAACCAGGCCCAAACCTGCTTAGCTTCCGAGATCAGACAAGATCGGGCATAGCCAGGCTGGTATGGCCATAAGCGAAGACTGCTGCAAAGAGAAGGCTATTTAAAGATCAGCCAATCTACTCGCCAGTACATTATAAAAGTAGGAAAGAAACTCCAAAAGCTTAAAGCACCTGGTATTCCTAGGCGGTCTCTCATCCAAGTACTAACCTGGCCCAAACCTGCTTATATTCAGAGATCGGGCATTGACTCTATTTTTTGCCAAATTTATTATATACTAAGTGAAAAAATTCCAAAAGCTTAAAGCACCTGGTATTCCTTGGCGGTCTATCATTCAAGTACTAACCAGACCTTAACCTGCTAAGATTCAGAGATCAGGCATTGACTTCTTTTTTTTTTTTTTTTTGCAAGATTATTATATAATTCGTGAAAAATATCCAAAAATTTAAAGCACCTGGTATTCCCAGGCAGTCTCCCATCCATGTACTAACCTGGCCCAAACCTGCTTATATTCAGAGATCGGGCATTGACTCTATTTTTTGCCAAATTTATTATATACTAAGTGAAACAATTCCAAAAGCTTAAAGCACCTGGTATTCCTTGGCGGTCTCTCATCCAAGTACTAACTAGACCTAAACCTGCTAAAATTCAGAGATCGGGCATTGACTCTTTTTTTTTTTTTTTTTTTGCAAGAATATTATATAATTCGTGAAAAATATCCAAAAATGTAAAGCACCTGATATTCCCAGGCAGTCTCCCATCCATGTACTAACCTGGCGCAAACCTGCTTATATTCAGAGATCGGGCATTGACTCTATTTTTTGGCAAAATTATTATATACTAAGTGAAAAATTTCAAAATAGCTTAGAGTACCTGGCATTCCCAGGCGGTCTCCCATCCAGGCACTAACCAGGCCCAAACCTGCTTAGCTTCCGAGATCAGACAAGATCGGGCATAGCCAGGCTGGTATGGCCATAAGCGAAGACTGCTGCAAAGAGAAGGCTATTTAAAGATCAGCCAATCTACTCGCCAGTACATTATAAAAGTAGGAAAGAAACTCCAAAAGCTTAAAGCACCTGGTATTCCTAGGCGGTCTCTCATCCAAGTACTAACCTGGCCCAAACCTGCTTATATTCAGAGATCGGGCATTGACTCTATTTTTTGCCAAATTTATTATATACTAAGTGAAAAAATTCCAAAAGCTTAAAGCACCTGGTATTCCTTGGCGGTCTATCATTCAAGTACTAACCAGACCTTAACCTGCTAAGATTCAGAGATCAGGCATTGACTTCTTTTTTTTTTTTTTTTGCAAGATTATTATATAATTCGTGAAAAATATCCAAAAATTTAAAGCACCTGGTATTCCCAGGCAGTCTCCCATCCATGTACTAACCTGGCCCAAACCTGCTTATATTCAGAGATCGGGCATTGACTCTATTTTTTGCCAAATTTATTATATACTAAGTGAAACAATTCCAAAAGCTTAAAGCACCTGGTATTCCTTGGCGGTCTCTCATCCAAGTACTAACTAGACCTAAACCTGCTAAAATTCAGAGATCGGGCATTGACTCTTTTTTTTTTTTTTTTTTTGCAAGAATATTATATAATTCGTGAAAAATATCCAAAAATGTAAAGCACCTGATATTCCCAGGCAGTCTCCCATCCATGTACTAACCTGGCGCAAACCTGCTTATATTCAGAGATCGGGCATTGACTCTATTTTTTGGCAAAATTATTATATACTAAGTGAAAAATTTCAAAAAAGCTTACAGTACCTGGTATTCCCAGGCTGTCTCCCATCCAGGCACTAACCAGGCCCAAACCTGCTTAGCTTACGAGATCAGACAAGATCGGGCATAGCCAGGCTGGTATGGCCATAAGCGAAGACTGCTGCAAAGAGAAGGCTATTTAAAGATCAGCCAATCTACTCGCCAGTACATTATAAAAGTAGGAAAGAAACCCCAAAAGCTTAAAGCACCTGGTATTCCTAGGCGGTCTCTCATCCAAGTACTAACCTGGCCCAAACCTGCTTATATTCAGAGATCGGGCATTGACTCTATTTTTTGGCAAATTTATTATATACTAAGTGAAAAAATTCCAAAAGCTTAAAGCACCTGGTATTCCTTGGCGGTCTATCATTCAAGTACTAACCAGACCTTAACCTGCTAAGATTCAGAGATCGGGCATTGACTTCTTCTTTTTTTTTGCAAGATTATTATATAATTTGTGAAAAATATCCAAAAATTTAAAGCACCTGGTATTCCCAGGCAGTCTCCCATCCATGTACTAACCTGGCCCAAACCTGCTTATATTCAGAGATCGGGCACTGACTCTATTTTTTGCCAAATTTATTATATACTAAGTGAAAAAATTCCAAAAGCTTAAAGCACCTGGTATTCCTTGGCGGTCTCTCATCCAAGTACTAACCAGACCTAAACCTGCTAAGATTCAGAGATCGGGCATTGACTCTTTTTTTTTTTTTTTTTTTTTGCAAGATTATTATATAATTCGTGAAAAATATCCAAAAATTTAAAGCACCTGATATTCCCAGGCAGTCTCCCATCCATGTACTAACCTGGCGCAAACCTGCTTATATTCAGAGATCGGGCATTGACTCTATTTTTTGGCAAAATTATTATATACTAAGTGAAAAATTTCAAAATAGCTTAGAGTACCTGGCATTCCCAGGCGGTCTCCCATCCAGGCACTAACCAGGCCCAAACCTGCTTAGCTTCCGAGATCAGACAAGATCGGGCATAGCCAGGCTGGTATGGCCATAAGCGAAGACTGCTGCAAAGAGAAGGCTATTTAAAGATCAGCCAATCTACTCGCCAGTACATTATAAAAGTAGGAAAGAAACTCCAAAAGCTTAAAGCACCTGGTATTCCTAGGCGGTCTCTCATCCAAGTACTAACCTGGCCCAAACCTGCTTATATTCAGAGATCGGGCATTGACTCTATTTTTGCCAAATTTATTATATACTAAGTGAAAAAATTCCAAAAGCTTAAAGCACCTGGTATTCCTTGGCGGTCTATCATTCAAGTACTAACCAGACCTTAACCTGCTAAGATTCAGAGATCAGGCATTGACTTCTTTTTTTTTTTTTTTGCAAGATTATTATATAATTCGTGAAAAATATCCAAAAATTTAAAGCACCTGGTATTCCCAGGCAGTCTCCCATCCATGTACTAACCTGGCCCAAACCTGCTTATATTCAGAGATCGGGCATTGACTCTATTTTTTGCCAAATTTATTATATACTAAGTGAAAAAATTCCAAAAGCTTAAAGCACCTGGTATTCCTTGGCGGTCTCTCATCCAAGTACTAACCAGACCTAAACCTGCTAAGATTCAGAGATCGGGCATTGACTCTTTTTTTTTTTTTTTTGCAAGATTATTATATAATTCGTGAAAAATATCCAAAAATTTAAAGCACCTGATATTCCCAGGCAGTCTCCCATCCATGTACTAACCTGGCGCAAACCTGCTTATATTCAGAGATCGGGCATTGACTCTATTTTTTGGCAAAATTATTATATACTAAGTGAAAAATTTCAAAATAGCTTAGAGTACCTGGCATTCCCAGGCGGTCTCCCATCCAGGCACTAACCAGGCCCAAACTTGCTTAGCTTCCGAGATCAGACAAGATCGGGCATAGCCAGGCTGGTATTGCCATAAGCGAAGACTGCTGCAAAGAGAAGGCTATTTAAAGATCAGCCAATCTACTCGCCAGTACATTATAAAAGTAGGAAAGAAACCCCAAAAGCTTAAAGCACCTGGTATTCCTAGGCGGTCTCTCATCCAAGTACTAACCTGGCCCAAACCTGCTTATATTCAGAGATCGGGCATTGACTCTATTTTTTGCCAAATTTATTATATACTAAGTGAAAAAATTCCAAAAGCTTAAAGCACCTGGTATTCCTTTGCGGTGTATCATTCAAGTACTAACCAGACCTTAACCTGCTAAGATTCAGAGATCGGGCATTGACTTCTTCTTTTTTTTTTTTTTTTGCAAGATTATTATATAATTCGTGAAAAATATCAAAAAATTTAAAGCACCTGGTATTCCCAGGCAGTCTCCCATCCATGTACTAACCTGGCCCAAACCTGCTTATATTCAGAGATCGGGCATTGACTCTATTTTTTGCCAAATTTATTATATACTAAGTGAAACAATTCCAAAAGCTTAAAGCACCTGGTATTCCTTGGCGGTCTCTCATCCAAGTACTAACTAGACCTAAACCTGCTAAAATTCAGAGATCGGGCATTGACTCTTTTTTTTTTTTTTTTTGCAAGATTATTATATAATTTGTGAAAAATATCCAAAAATTTAAAGCACCTGGTATTCCCAGGCAGTCTCCCATCCATGTACTAACCTGGCCCAAACCTGCTTATATTCAGAGATCAGGCATTGACTCTATTTTTTGCCAAATTTATTATATACTAAGTGAAAAAATTCCAAAAGCTTAAAGCACCTGGTATTCCTTGGCGGTCTCTCATCCAAGTACTAACCAGACCTAAACCTGCTAAGATTCAGAGATCGGGCATTGACTCTTTTTTTTTTTTTTTTTTTTTGCAAGATTATTATATAATTCGTGAAAAATATCCAAAAATTTAAAGCACCTGATATTCCCAGGCAGTCTCCCATCCATGTACTAACCTGGCGCAAACATGCTTATATTCAGAGATCGGGCATTGACTCTATTTTTTGGCAAAATTATTATATACTAAGTGAAAAATTTCAAAATAGCTTAGAGTACCTGGCATTCCCAGGCGGTCTCCCATCCAGGCACTAACCAGGCCCAAACCTGCTTAGCTTCCGAGATCAGACAAGATCGGGCATAGCCAGGCTGGTATGGCCATAAGCGAAGACTGCTGCAAAGAGAAGGCTATTTAAAGATCAGCCAATCTACTCGCCAGTACATTATAAAAGTAGGAAAGAAACTCCAAAAGCTTAAAGCACCTGGTATTCCTAGGCGGTCTCTCATCCAAGTACTAACCTGGCCCAAACCTGCTTATATTCAGAGATCGGGCATTGACTCTATTTTTTGCCAAATTTATTATATACTAAGTGAAAAAATTCCAAAAGCTTAAAGCACCTGGTATTCCTTGGCGGTCTATCATTCAAGTACTAACCAGACCTTAACCTGCTAAGATTCAGAGATCAGGCATTGACTTCTTTTTTTTTTTTTTTTTGCAAGATTATTATATAATTCGTGAAAAATATCCAAAAATTTAAAGCACCTGGTATTCCCAGGCAGTCTCCCATCCATGTACTAACCTGGCCCAAACCTGCTTATATTCAGAGATCGGGCATTGACTCTATTTTTTGCCAAATTTATTATATACTAAGTGAAACAATTCCAAAAGCTTAAAGCACCTGGTATTCCTTGGCGGTCTCTCATCCAAGTACTAACTAGACCTAAACCTGCTAAAATTCAGAGATCGGGCATTGACTCTTTTTTTTTTTTTTTTTGCAAGAATATTATATAATTCGTGAAAAATATCCAAAAATGTAAAGCACCTGATATTCCCAGGCAGTCTCCCATCCATGTACTAACCTGGCGCAAACCTGCTTATATTCAGAGATCGGGCATTGACTCTATTTTTTGGCAAAATTATTATATACTAAGTGAAAAATTTCAAAAAAGCTTACAGTACCTGGTATTCCCAGGCTGTCTCCCATCCAGGCACTAACCAGGCCCAAACCTGCTTAGCTTACGAGATCAGACAAGATCGGGCATAGCCAGGCTGGTATGGCCATAAGCGAAGACTGCTGCAAAGAGAAGGCTATTTAAAGATCAGCCAATCTACTCGCCAGTACATTATAAAAGTAGGAAAGAAACCCCAAAAGCTTAAAGCACCTGGTATTCCTAGGCGGTCTCTCATCCAAGTACTAACCTGGCCCAAACCTGCTTATATTCAGAGATCGGGCATTGACTCTATTTTTTGGCAAATTTATTATATACTAAGTGAAAAAATTCCACAAGCTTAAAGCACCTGGTATTCCTTGGCGGTCTATCATTCAAGTACTAACCAGACCTTAACCTGCTAAGATTCAGAGATCGGGCATTGACTTCTTCTTTTTTTTTTGCAAGATTATTATATAATTTGTGAAAAATATCCAAAAATTTAAAGCACCTGGTATTCCCAGGCAGTCTCCCATCCATGTACTAACCTGGCCCAAACCTGCTTATATTCAGAGATCGGGCACTGACTCTATTTTTTGCCAAATTTATTATATACTAAGTGAAAAAATTCCAAAAGCTTAAAGCACCTGGTATTCCTTGGCGGTCTCTCATCCAAGTACTAACCAGACCTAAACCTGCTAAGATTCAGAGATCGGGCATTGACTCTTTTTTTTTTTTTTTTTTTTTTGCAAGATTATTATATAATTCGTGAAAAATATCCAAAAATTTAAAGCACCTGATATTCCCAGGCAGTCTCCCATCCATGTACTAACCTGGCGCAAACCTGCTTATATTCAGAGATCGGGCATTGACTCTATTTTTTGGCAAAATTATTATATACTAAGTGAAAAATTTCAAAATAGCTTAGAGTACCTGGCATTCCCAGGCGGTCTCCCATCCAGGCACTAACCAGGCCCAAACCTGCTTAGCTTCCGAGATCAGACAAGATCGGGCATAGCCAGGCTGGTATGGCCATAAGCGAAGACTGCTGCAAAGAGAAGGCTATTTAAAGATCAGCCAATCTACTCGCCAGTACATTATAAAAGTAGGAAAGAAACTCCAAAAGCTTAAAGCACCTGGTATTCCTAGGCGGTCTCTCATCCAAGTACTAACCTGGCCCAAACCTGCTTATATTCAGAGATCGGGCATTGACTCTATTTTTTGCCAAATTTATTATATACTAAGTGAAAAAATTCCAAAAGCTTAAAGCACCTGGTATTCCTTGGCGGTCTATCATTCAAGTACTAACCAGACCTTAACCTGCTAAGATTCAGAGATCAGGCATTGACTTCTTTTTTTTTTTTTTTTTGCAAGATTATTATATAATTCGTGAAAAATATCCAAAAATTTAAAGCACCTGGTATTCCCAGGCAGTCTCCCATCCATGTACTAACCTGGCCCAAACCTGCTTATATTCAGAGATCGGGCATTGACTCTATTTTTTGCCAAATTTATTATATACTAAGTGAAAAAATTCCAAAAGCTTAAAGCACCTGGTATTCCTTGGCGGTCTCTCATCCAAGTACTAACCAGACCTAAACCTGCTAAGATTCAGAGATCGGGCATTGACTCTTTTTTTTTTTTTTTGCAAGATTATTATATAATTCGTGAAAAATATCCAAAAATTTAAAGCACCTGATATTCCCAGGCAGTCTCCCATCCATGTACTAACCTGGCGCAAACCTGCTTATATTCAGAGATCGGGCATTGACTCTATTTTTTGGCAAAATTATTATATACTAAGTGAAAAATTTCAAAATAGCTTAGAGTACCTGGCATTCCCAGGCGGTCTCCCATCCAGGCACTAACCAGGCCCAAACTTGCTTAGCTTCCGAGATCAGACAAGATCGGGCATAGCCAGGCTGGTATTGCCATAAGCGAAGACTGCTGCAAAGAGAAGGCTATTTAAAGATCAGCCAATCTACTCGCCAGTACATTATAAAAGTAGGAAAGAAACCCCAAAAGCTTAAAGCACCTGGTATTCCTAGGCGGTCTCTCATCCAAGTACTAACCTGGCCCAAACCTGCTTATATTCAGAGATCGGGCATTGACTCTATTTTTGCCAAATTTATTATATACTAAGTGAAAAAATTCCAAAAGCTTAAAGCACCTGGTATTCCTTTGCGGTGTATCATTCAAGTACTAACCAGACCTTAACCTGCTAAGATTCAGAGATCGGGCATTGACTTCTTCTTTTTTTTTTTTTTTGCAAGATTATTATATAATTCGTGAAAAATATCAAAAAATTTAAAGCACCTGGTATTCCCAGGCAGTCTCCCATCCATGTACTAACCTGGCCCAAACCTGCTTATATTCAGAGATCGGGCATTGACTCTATTTTTTGCCAAATTTATTATATACTAAGTGAAACAATTCCAAAAGCTTAAAGCACCTGGTATTCCTTGGCGGTCTCTCATCCAAGTACTAACTAGACCTAAACCTGCTAAAATTCAGAGATCGGGCATTGACTCTTTTTTTTTTTTTTTTTGCAAGATTATTATATAATTTGTGAAAAATATCCAAAATTTAAAGCACCTGGTATTCCCAGGCAGTCTCCCATCCATGTACTAACCTGGCCCAAACCTGCTTATATTCAGAGATCAGGCATTGACTCTATTTTTTGCCAAATTTATTATATACTAAGTGAAAAAATTCCAAAAGCTTAAAGCACCTGGTATTCCTTGGCGGTCTCTCATCCAAGTACTAACCAGACCTAAACCTGCTAAGATTCAGAGATCGGGCATTGACTCTTTTTTTTTTTTTTTTTTTGCAAGATTATTATATAATTCGTGAAAAATATCCAAAAATTTAAAGCACCTGATATTCCCAGGCAGTCTCCCATCCATGTACTAACCTGGCGCAAACATGCTTATATTCAGAGATCGGGCATTGACTCTATTTTTTGGCAAAATTATTATATACTAAGTGAAAAATTTCAAAATAGCTTAGAGTACCTGGCATTCCCAGGCGGTCTCCCATCCAGGCACTAACCAGGCCCAAACCTGCTTAGCTTCCGAGATCAGACAAGATCGGGCATAGCCAGGCTGGAATGGCCATAAGCGAAGACTGCTGCAAAGAGAAGGCTATTTAAAGATCAGCCAATCTACTCGCCAGTACATTATAAAAGTAGGAAAGAAACCCCAAAAGCTTAAAGCACCTGGTATTCCTAGGCGGTCTCTCATCCAAGTACTAACCTGGCCCAAACCTGCTTATATTCAGAGATCGGGCATTGACTCTATTTTTTGCCAAATTTATTATATACTAAGTGAAAAAATTCCAAAAGCTTAAAGCACCTGGTATTCCTTGGCGGTCTATCATTCAAGTACTAACCAGACCTTAACCTGCTAAGATTCAGAGATCGGGCATTGACTTCTTTTTTTTTTTTTTTTTGCAAGATTATTATATAATTCGTGAAAAATATCCAAAAATTTAAAGCACCTGGTATTCCCAGGCAGTCTCCCATCCATGTACTAACCTGGCCCAAACCTGCTTATATTCAGAGATCGGGCATTGACTCTATTTTTTGCCAAATTTATTATATACTAAGTGAAAAAATTCCAAAAGCTTAAAGCACCTGGTATTCCTTGGCGGTCTCTCATCCAAGTACTAACCAGACCTAAACCTGCTAAGATTCAGAGATCGGGCATTGACTCTTTTTTTTTTTTTTTTTTTGCAAGATTATTATATAATTCGTGAAAAATATCAAAAAATTTAAAGCACCTGATATTCCCAGGCAGTCTCCCATCCATGTACTAACCTGGCGCAAACCTGCTTATATTCAGAGATCGGGCATTGACTCTATTTTTTGGCAAAATTATTATATACTAAGTGAAAAATTTCAAAATAGCTTAGAGTACCTGGCATTCCCAGGCGGTCTCCCATCCAGGCACTAACCAGGCCCAAACCTGCTTAGCTTCCGAGATCAGACAAGATCGGGCATAGCCAGGCTGGTATGGCCATAAGCGAAGACTGCTGCAAAGAGAAGGCTATTTAAAGATCAGCCAATCTACTCGCCAGTACATTATAAAAGTAGGAAAGAAACCCCAAAAGCTTAAAGCACCTGGTATTCCTAGGCGGTCTCTCATCCAAGTACTAACCTGGCCCAAACCTGCTTATATTCAGAGATCGGGCATTGACTCTATTTTTTGCCAAATTTATTATATACTAAGTGAAAAAATTCCAAAAGCTTAAAGCACCTGGTATTCCTTGGCGGTCTATCATTCAAGTACTAACCAGACCTTAACCTGCTAAGATTCAGAGATCGGGCATTGACTTCTTCTTTTTTTTTTTTTTTTTTGCAAGATTATTATATAATTCGTGAAAAATATCCAAAAATTTAAAGCACCTGGTATTCCCAGGCAGTCTCCCATCCATGTACTAACCTGGCCCAAACCTGCTTATATTCAGAGATCGGGCATTGACTCTATTTTTTGCCAAATTTATTATATACTAAGTGAAAAAATTCCAAAAGCTTAAAGCACCTGGTATTCCTTGGCGGTCTCTCATCCAAGTACTAACTAGACCTAAACCTGCTAAAATTCAGAGATCGGGCATTGACTCTTTTTTTTTTTTTTTTTTGCAAGATTATTATATAATTTGTGAAAAATATCCAAAAATTTAAAGCACCTGGTATTCCCAGGCAGTCTCCCATCCATGTACTAACCAGGCCCAAACCTGCTTAGCTTCCGAGATCAGACAAGATTTTTTTTTTTTTTTTTTTTTATTATAAAAAATTTACATTCATTTAATTTGTTTCATACAGTTACAATCCATGACATTATTATTCATATTTCCCCCATAGCCAGTTTACACCATTTTCTTTCATTTCCAACATTGGATTCCCTCTTACAATCATTTCTATAAATTCATCCTCTTTGTTTTCCATTGAGAAATAATTCCATAACAGTCTCACAGAGTATTCCATCCTGTTTTTAAAGATTATCCACACATCAACATTTTTCCCATCATATTTCGCCATGTTTCTTCTCAACCATATTACATACTTTGCTGTTGTTACACATAAATTAAAGGTATACATATTACAGTCATTATGACCAAATAAAAACATTGTTTCCCACTTCTTTTGGTCCTCATCATACTTCCCCTCCAAAATTTATTTTGCAATTTCCTTCATTTTTCTCATAAAATCATCTAACCTTTCACAATAAAAAAACAGATGTAACAGTCCTTCCTTTTCTTTCATACACACTTTACACTTTGCATCATTTTGAATTCCTATTTTATGTAATCTCATCTCTGTTAATATACAATTGTGTCTCAATAAATAATTAAAATTCTCTAAAATTGGTTCCATATATTTCAACCTCACGTTTCCCCAAATTTCATTTTCATTTAAGTCATCATATCTTTCTTTCCAGTAGTTCAAAGCTACTGGTTTTGTAAAAGCGATAGACCTAAAAATACTATACACATTCCTTACTTTGCATAAATTAAAATGAACGTTTTCCCCATTTAACCTTTTAAAAAATACATCTGGAAATTCATTCTCATCCCCACTCTCATAGTTTTCAATTCGTTCAATCCAGTCCTTTGGTATCGCTTTCTTTAAATCCTCATATTGTCCTTCTAACTTCCTTCTCCATGCCCTTTTGCCCCCCTCTCTCAATGCATCCACAACTGCCTGTAAAGGTACATAACCCTCTATCACCTCATACAATAGATCTTTTATTTGTCTCAAACCACAATCCCACCATTCTTTATAATACATGACCTTACCGTCCCTTATGATATTCGGATTTAAAAACAATGGTTGTTCTAAAAGCTGGGCCCTTCCTTTAGGTAAAATCAGTACATTTTCTAAAAATTCCCCCCATGATTCCAAAACCTCCACATAAAAACATGGCAGACCTTTTAACATCCAGCTTTTCATTTTCATCCATAAAACATTACATCCCATATTACATTTTTCCAGGTAATATTCCATGACTCTTTTCCAAATTACATCACTTTTGCTCTCTAGAAACTTCTGAACTGTTTTAATTCTCAGCGTTCTCATTCTTAAAAATGGATCTAAAAGTCCCAATCCTCCCTCCTTTATGTTTCCAAGTAATGTATCATATGCAATCTTAGCCCTTCCATTTCCCCATAAAAACTTTAAAACCAATTCTTTCATTTTTTTGTAGTACAGATGAGGCAATGGGGTTACTCCCAACACATACCAGACTTTCGACAGCATCAATGAATTTATAATTAAAACTTTCCCCCTTAGCTTTAAATCTCTCATTTGCCAAAATCATTTTAAAACACCTTCCCAATTCAAAGTGTCTGCCTTATTAGAATCAATACCAACCCACAACCCCAAAATCTTGATGTGCTGCATTTCCTCCTTGAATTGTATATGCTGCGGTATTTCCTCTACTCTGCCAATCCTCATACACACACTTTTCCCCACATTTACTTTGGCTCCCGACCCTTTACAATATCTTTCTAAAATCCCCATTGCCCTATCAATGCTTTGGATGTCTTCTACCAACAAGGTTGTATCATCTGCATACTGATACACTGCTTCTCTTTGGAAATGGTTCTTTATTTGTATTCCTTTGATTTCTCTGTCTGCCTTAATAGCCAAACCAAGTGGCTCGGCTACCAGAGAGTAAAGTAAGGCAGACAGTGGGCATCCTTGCCTGATCGACCTTGTTGGTTGAAAACAATCCGTTAAAAAACCATTGCATTTTATGCATGTTAACACATCTGAGTAAAAAATCCAAATCCATTTTCTAAAATTTTCTCCAAAACCAAAAGCCTTAAGAACATCAAATAAAAACTCATGCTCTACCCTGTCAAATGCCTTTTCTAAATCCAGACTTATTAAAAATCCCCCCTTTCCCTTCTCCTTCATATAATAAATTGTGTCTCTTATACTTTTAACCACATCTACTATATCTCTTCCTTGCACCCCGTATGCCTGTGTTGTTTTTATTATTTTTGGTAAAACCTTTTTTAATCTGTTTGCTAATACTTTTGCTAATATTTTAAAATCTGTATTCAACATGGATATAGGTCTAAAATTTTTAAGATCTTTTGGATTACCGCTTTTTTTGTAAATCATTTTTACCATGCCTGTCTTCATTTTTTCACTCAACACCCCCTTCTTGAAAATTTCTTCAAAAACTTCTTTTAAAATTGGCACTAACATTTCTCTAAAAGTTTTATAAAATTCATTAGTCAAACCATCCACACCAGGGCTCTTTCCAGGTTTTAACTGTTGAATTGCAATATCTATTTCTTCTTCCTTAATTTCTTCATCACACAAAATCCTGTCCTCACCTGTTAACTTAGATTTAATTTGTTTAATCAAAAACTCCTCATCATTTTTTCCTATACCTTGTCCCTTAAACATGTCCATGTAATATTGCTTTACTGTTTTCAAAATTTCTTTAGTTTCTGTTTCTATTTCCCCTTTTTTATTTAAGACTTCTTTCAATAGATCAGCCTTCTGCCTATTTTGTTCTAAATTAAAGAAAAATTTTGTGCATCTTTCTCCCTCTACTGCATATTTTGCTTTACTTCTTATAATTGCACCCTTACATTTTTCCTCTTCTAATATCTTTAATTTATCTTGTAGCATTATTATTTTTTCAATTTCCTCTTTTCCATTGCTTTCTGACACTTTACTTAACTCATTATTCAGGAGTTTGGTTAATTCGGTTTCCTTCTGTCTTTCTAATTTTCTGACATTTTTGCTGTATTCTATTGAAAATGTCTTTATTTCCCACTTAACACTATCCCACCATACTCTTTTCTCTTCCCTATACATTCTATTAATTTTGCTTTCTTCCACAATCCCTTTAATACTTTCCTGATATGCATTACTCTTTAAAATCTTTGCATTTAAAACCCACACTCCCCCTCCCCTTTTCACACTTGAAGAATCTAATGTTAAAAATAAGAGAGAATGATCACTAAGACCAACTCGTTTATAATAAACATTAGTAATATTCCCTTGCATTTCCTCTGTACATAAAATATAATCAATCCTACTTTGTTTCAGTTCTTTTAAAACAAATTGTCTTCTTGAAAATTGCCTACTCGTTCTATTTCTTTCTCTCCACACATCAATCAATTTAAAATCCCCCATCAGTTTGTTCAACTCCTCCCTTCCCTTATCAGTCTTAAAAACCATATTACTTGCTAAGTCTAATTCTGTAAAAACAGTATTAAAATCCCCCATTAAAATCACCCTTTCATTAATTCTTACATTTGCAGATATTGTTTTAAAAAATTCCACCTTTTGCTTTTCTTCATTTGGAGCATGTATGTTACATATTGTACATCTCTCATTTCCTTTTTCTATTTCAACAGCTAAACATTTCCCTGCTCCATCATTAAACACCACACTTTCTTTTTCACACACCTCTCTTCTTATTAAAATAGCAACCCCTTTCCCAGTTTTCTCTGTACCATTATTACAATGTATATTCCCATCCCATAAATTTTCAAACCTTTTAACACAATAATTTTTCCAATTCGTTTCTTGTAATACAAATACATCCACCCCTCTACATAATTCCCTCATATTTTCAAATTTCTCCACATCCATTAAACCTCGTGCATTAAATGAAACAACTCTTAAAAACATAAAAACAATATAAAATAAATAATTAAAACATTTCATTTTTTTTTCAGTCATGCTCCATATCTCTCAGTACATCAAATCTGTTCTCACAACCCTCCTTGTCTTTTAATATTCCTTGCCTTAAAATCTTTTCTTTGCAATGTCTATATTGGGTGTTACCTTTAAAGTTCTTCTTCTTTGTATTCCTTCTCGTTCTTTCCTACGTTTCTCTTCTCCTTTTCTCTCCATTCTCCTCTCCTGATAACCTTCCTCGTCGTTTTGTTGTTCCCCATGTTCCTCGCTCATATCCATAGTCTTTTGCACAGTCCATTGAGATGTTGTTATTTCTCCATCTAGTTCTTTCTTCTTTTCTCCTGTGTCCCCCTGATGTTCTTTCTCTCCATTGTCCTCTCTCAGTCCACAGTGTTTCTCTTCTCCTTTTCTCTCCATTCTCCCCTCCTGATAATCTTCCTCATTGTTTTTTTGTTCCTCCTGTTCTTTGCTTATTTCCATGGTCCTTTGCACCGTCCCTTGTGATATTGTTTTTTCTCCATCATTTTCTTTTTCCTCTCCTCCTGTGTCTGCTTGATGTTCTTCCTCTTCATTTTCCTCTCCCAGTCCACAATCTTCCATCTCCTTGTTTAAAACCTTGTCCATCTCGGTTTCCCTCTGCTTTTGCCCACCCACATTAACAACCATATCTGTTTCTTGTTCACTACTATTTTCTCCCTCCCCCATCCAACATTCGCACCTCACCAACACTTTCCTACATTCCGGGCACTTCACTGCATTGCAACTTCTTGCCAAGTGCCCCTGCTCTTTGCACTGGTAACAAATAAAGTCCGGGCAATCTTTAAATACATGTCCTGGATCCATACACAATCTACAGGTTTTCACCTGCCGATCGTGTATAATCCGAAAGTACTGTGTGCCCTCAGCAGTCTCAAACTTGCTGCTATATGGTAGAGATACAACTTCCTTTGGGAACCTGACCTTTACATATCTCGTACCATCTGCTATTTCAGTACCCGGATATGTTCTTCTCTTAATGTTGGTTGAGGGAGTTACACCCCATGCCTCCAATTTATCTAATATATCCTGGTCATCAACATATGCAGGCAAATGCATAAAAGAAACAACATATTCTCTTACTTGAAGCTTTCTAATCTCACAAAATTGTTGCTTGATTCTTAGTCCATCCTCTAGCTTTTCACACTCCTCCTCATTTGATAATGTGATCTCGAATTCTTTGCCTTGTCTTGGTCTTATCGCCAAAATCTTTCCTCCTCCAATTTTTCATTCACTTCTTTGATAATATCCTGCACCGATCCATCTCTCACCTCTGCCAGATCCACAATTACAGTTGCTTCCTTTGAATAAATAATCATTTTCTTTGCCTCGTTGTATCCAAGCCGTTGTCCTGTAGTGTTTTCCGTGTCAAAGTCCCTGCGTCTTCTCCTGCCATTTCCTTGTTCATTTCCATGTAATCAGTCCAATTTTGAAAAAATAACAAAACAAAACCTCCAAAAATAAAAATCCTCCCCAGACAGCCTAGGCTGCTGGGAAGTGTTTGAACTTTAAAAACAAAACAAAACAGAAAAAACAGAAAAAAAGCTAACTTTTAAACAAAAAATGGTTTACAAACAACAATGGTGAGCCTACTCTCACCCACTACTGCCACCTCACTTCCTGCTAGCACTCTAGCGTTGCCAGGTTGGTATGGCCGTAAGCGAAGACTGCTGCAAAGAGAAGGCTATTTAAAGATCAGCCAATCTACTCGCCAGTACATTATATAAGTAGAAAGAAAACCCAAAGCTTAAAGCACCTAGTATTCCTAGGCGGTCTCTCATCCAAGTACTAAACCAGACCGAAACCTGCTAAAATTCAGAGATCGGGCATTGACTCTATTTTTGCCAAATTTATTATATACTAAGTGGAAAAAATTCCAAAAGCTTAAAGCACCTGGTATTCCTAGGCGGTCTCTCATCCAAGTACTAACCAGACCTAAACCTGCTAAGATTCAGAGATCGGGCATTGACTCTTTTTTTTTTTTTTTTGCAAGATTATTATATAATTCGTGAAAAATATCCAAAAATTTAAAGCACCTGGTATTCCCAGGCAGTCTCCCATCCATGTACTAACCTGGCCCAAACCTGCTTATATTCAGAGATCGGGCATTGACTCTATTTTTTGGCAAATTATTATATACTAAGTTTTTTAAAAAGCTTAGTACTAACCAGGCCCAAACCTGCTTAGCTTCCGAGATCAGACAAGATCGGGCATAGCCAGGCTGGTATGGCCATAAGCGAAGACTGCTGCAAGAGAAGGCTATTTAAAGATCAGCCAATCTACTCGCCAGTACATTATAAAAGTAGGAAAGAACCCCAAAAGCTTAAAGCACCTGGTATTCCTAGGCGGTCTCTCATCCAAGTACTAACCTGGCCCAAACCTGCTTATATTCAGAGATCGGGCATTGACTCTATTTTTGGCAAATTATTATATACTAAGTGAAAAAAATTCCAAAAGCTTAAAGCACCTGGTATTCCTGGCAGTCTCTCATCCAAGTACTAACCAGACCTTAACCTGCTAAGATTCAGAGATCGGGCATTGACTTCTTTTTTTTTTTTGCAAGATTATTATATATTCGTGAAAAATTTCCAAAAAGCTTAAAGCACCTGGTATTCCCAGGCAGTCTCCCATCCATGTACTAACCTGGCCCAAACCTGCTTATATTCAGAGATCGGGCATTGACTCTATTTTTTGCCAATTTATTATTATTATACTAAGTGAAAAATTCCAAAAGCTTAAAGCACCTGGTATTCCCAGGCGGTCTCTCATCCAAGTACTAACCAGACCTAAACCTGCTAAATTCAGAGATCGGGCATTGACTCTTTTTTTTTTTTTTTTTTTTTGCAAGAATATTATATAATTCGTGAAAAATTTCCAAAAATTTAAAGCACCTGGTATTCCCAGGCAGTCTCCCATCCATGTACTAACCTGGCCAAAACCTGCTTATATTCAGAGATCGGGCATTGACTCT
>NW_020526637.1:0-23060 GCF_003368295.1 Carassius auratus | reverse complement strand
AACACTATGATGCCAAGGTAGAACATTAAATGCCTTTGATGGACTTTGTCCATTTAAGCACGTTTGCGTCTTTGTACACAATTACAAAGTGGATCCACATCTGTAATATATTCGCCTATAAAACAACCCACAAATCGCTAGTAGATAAAACAGACCTAGAAATCAAGCCACTTCTATGTTAACTCTCTAGATTTTATATTAATACAATAACTTGGAGAGGGAAAACTACTCAAAATTGACTCATATCGCTTCATGCATCACAATAAACACTGCAAGATTGTGTCTTTACTGTCTGTTACAAAGTGAATCCACCAATGTAATATTCCCCCTAAAAACATTTTTAAAAAATGCCCGAAGTTGCAACAGATTTAGAATTCAAACCACTTGAGACCTTAGAGGGAACTCAAAGAAACACTATGATGCCAAGGTAGAACTTTAAATGCTTTGATGGACTGTCCATTTAAGCACGTTTGCGTCTTTGCACTCAATTACAAAGTGGATCCACATCCATGATATTTAATAGCAGTAAATACAGATTGTGGATCCACTTTGTAATTGAGTGCAAAGACGCAAACGTGCTTAAATGGAAAGTCCAATATTACATTGGATCCACCAATGTAATATTTTCAACAATTCCCCCTAAAAACATTTTTTTAAAAATCCCAGAAGTTGCAACAGATTTAGAATTCAAACCACTTGAGACCTTAGAGGAACTCAAAGAAACACTATGATGCCAAGGTAGAACTTTAAATGCCTTTGATGGACTGTCCATTTAAGCAAGTTTGCATCTTTGCACTCAATTACAAAGTGGATCCACATCCATAATATTTCACCCTAAAAAATAAAAATGCCAGCTGCTAAAACAGGTTAACAATTCAAGCCAATTTACGCCCTAGAGGGCACTCAAAGAAACACTATGATGCCAAGGTAGAACATTAAATGCCTTTGATGGACGTTGTCCATTTAAGAACGTTTGCGTCTTCGTACACAATTACAAAGTGGATCCACATCTGTAATATTTTGCCTAAAAACAACCCACAAATCGCTAGTAGATACAACAGACCTAGAAATCAAGCCACTTCTATGTTAATTTGATGTAGATTTTTTATTAATACAATTTCTTGGAGAAGGAAAACTACTCAAAATTTTGACTCATATCATTCACGCATCACAATAAACACTGCAGGACTGTGTCTTTACTGTCTGTTACAAAGTGGATCCACCAATGTAATATTTCCCCCTAAAAACATTTTTGAAAAATGCCAGAAGTTGCAACAGATTTAGAATTCAAACCACTTGAGACCTTAGAAGGAACTCAGAGAAACACTATGATGCCAAGGTAGAACTTTAAATGCCTTTGATGGACTGTACATTTAAGCACGTTTGCATCTTTGCACTCAATTACAAAGTGAATCCACATCTGTAATATTTTCCCCTAAAAACAACCCACAAATCGCTAGTAGATACAACAGACCTAGATATCAAGCCACTTCTATGTTAACTTGATCTAGATTTTTCTATTAATACAATTTCTTGGAGAGGAAAACTACTCAAAATTTTGACTCATATCGCTTCACGCATCACAATAAACACTGCAGGTTTGTGTCTTTACTGTCTGTTACAAAGTGGATCCACCAATGTAATATTTCCCCCTAAAAACAATTTTTTTTTAAATGCCAGAAGTTGCAGCAGATTTAGAATTTAAACCACTTGAGACCTTGGAGGGAACTCAAAGAAACACTATGATACCAAAGACCCAAACTTGCAGTAGTTTTTATGGTCTGCGAAACAATAAAAAATAAGATTTTGAGTAAATTTGGTCTCCAAGAAATTGTTTTAAAAGAAAAAATTTAATCAATGTTATGTTATCTTAAGCTATGTTAACTTGATCTAGATTTTTATATTAATACAATTTCTTGGAGAAGAAAACTACTCAAAATTTTGACTCATATCACTTCACGCATCACAATAAACACTGCAGGTTTGTGTCTTTACTGTCTGTTACAAAGTGGATCCACCAATGTAATATTTCCCCCTAAAAACATTTTTAAAAAATGCCAGAAGTTGCAACAGATTTAGACCTTAGAGGGAACTCAAAGAAACACTATGATGCCAAAAACCCAAACTTGCAGTAGTTTTTATGGTCTGCGAAACAATAAAAAATAAGATTTTGAGTAATTTTGGTCCCCAAGAAATTGTTTTAAAAGAAAAAAATTAATCAATGTTATGTTATCTTAAGCTATGTTAACTTGATCTAGATTTTTATATTAATACAATATATTGGAAAGGAAAACTACTCAAAATTTTTACTCATATCACTTCACGCATCACAATAAACACTGCGAGATTGTGTCTTTACTGTCTGTTACAAAGTGGATCCACAAATGTAATATTTCCCCTTAAAAACATTTTAAAAAAAATGCCAGAAGTTGCAACATATTTAGAATTCAAACCACTTGAGACCTTAGAGGACACTCAAAGAAACACTATGATGCCAAGGTAGAACATTAAATGCCTTTGATGGACTTTGTCCATTTAAGCACGTTTCCGTCTTTATACACAATTACAAAGTGGATCCACATCTGTAATATTTCCGCCTAAAAACAACCCACAAATCGCTAGTAGATAAAACAGACCTAGAAATCAAGCCACTTCTATGTTAACTCGATCTAGATTTTTATATTAATACAATAACTTGGAGAGGAATACTACTCAAAATTTTGACTCATATCATTTCATGCATCACAATAAACACTGCAAGATTGTGTCTTTACTGTCTGTTACAAAGTGAATCCACCAATGTAATATTTCCCACTAAAAACATTTTTAAAAAATGCCCGAAGTTGCAACAGATTTAGAATTCAAACCACTTGAGACCTTAGAGGGAACTCAAAGAAACACTATGATGCCAAGGTAGAACTTTAAATGCCTTTGATGGACTGTACATTTAAGCACGTTTGCATCTTTGCACTCAATTACAAAGTGGATCCACATCTGTAATATTTTCCCCTAAGAAAATAAAAATGCCAGCAGCTAAAACAGGTTAAGAATTCTAGCCAATTGACACCCTAGAGGGCACTCAAAGAAACACTATGATGCCAAGGTAGAACATTAATTCCTTTGATGGACTTTGTCCATTTAAGCACGTTTGCGTCTTTGTACACAATTACAAAGTGGATCCACATCTGTAATATTTCCCCCTAAAAACAACCCACAAATCGCTAGTAGATACAACAGACCTAGATATCAAGCCACTTCTATGTTAACTTGATCTAGATTTTTCTATTAATACAATTTCTTGGAGAGGAAAACTACTCAAAATTTTGACTCATATCGCTTCACGCATCACAATAAACACTGCAGGTTTGTGTCTTTACTGTCTGTTACAAAGTGGATCCACCAATGTAATATTTCCCCCTAAAAAAACATTTTTAAAAAATGCCAGAAGTTGCAACAGATTTAGACCTTAGAGGGAACTCAAAGAAACACTATGATGCCAAAAACCCAAACTTGCAGTAGTTTTTATGGTCTGCGAAACAATAAAAAATAAGATTTTGAGTAATTTTGGTCCCCAAGAAATTGTTTTAAAAGAAAAAATTAATCAATGTTATGTTATCTTAAGCTATGTTAACTTGATCTAGATTTGTATATTAATACAATATCTTGGAAAGGAAAACTACTCAAAATTTTTACTCATATCACTTCACGCATCACAATAAACACTGCGAGATTGTGTCTTTACTGTCTGTTACAAAGTGGATCCACAAATGTAATATTTCCCCTTAAAAACATTTAAAAAAAATGCCAGAAGTTGCAACATATTTAGAATTCAAACCACTTGAGACCTTAGAGGACACTCAAAGAAACACTATGATGCCAAGGTAGAACATTAAATGCCTTTGATGGACTTTGTCCATTTAAGCACGTTTCCGTCTTTATACACAATTACAAAAGTGGATCCACATCTGTAATATTTCCGCCTAAAAACAACCCACAAATCGCTAGTAGATAAAACAGACCTAGAAATCAAGCCACTTCTATGTTAACTCGATCTAGATTTTTATATTAATACAATAACTTGGGGAAACTACTCAAAATTTTGACTCATATCGCTTCATGCATCCACAATAAACACTGCAAGATTGTGTCTTTACTGTCTGTTACAAAGTGAATCCACCAATGTAATATTTCCCCCTAAAAACATTTTTAAAAAATGCCCGAAGTTGCAACAGATTTAGAATTCAAACCACTTGAGACCTTAGAGGGAACTCAAAGAAACACTATTGATGCCAAGGTAGAACTTTAAATGCCTTTGATGGACTGTCCATTTAAGCACGTTTGCGTCTTTGCACTCAATTACAAAGTGGATCCACATCCATGATATTTAATAGCAGTAAATATCATGGATGTGGATCCACTTTGTAATTGAGTGCAAAGACGCAAACGTGCTTAAATGGACAGTCCAATATTACATTGGATCCACCAATGTAATATTTCAACAATTCCCCCTAAAAACATTTTTTAAAAATCCCAGAATTTGCAACAGATTTAGAATTCAAACCACTTGAGACCTTAGAGGGAACTCAAAGAAACACTATGATGCCAAGGTAGAACTTTAAATGCCTTTGATGGACTGTCCATTTAAGCAAGTTTGAATCTTTGCACTCAATTACAAAGTGGATCCACATCCATAATATTTCACCCTAAAAAAATAAAAATGCCAGCTGCTAAAAGAGGTTAACAATTCAAGCCAATTTACGCCCTAGAGGGCACTCAAAGAAACACTATGATGCCAAGGTAGAACATTAAATGCCTTTGATGGACGTTGTCCATTTAAGAACGTTTGCGTCTTCGTACACAATTACAAAGTGGATCCACATCTGTAATATTTCTGCCTAAAAACAACCCACAAATCGCTAGTAGATACAACAGACCTAGAAATCAAGACACTTCTATGTTAATTTGATGTAGATTTTCTATTAATACAATTTCTTGGAGAAGAAAACTACTCAAATTTTGACTCATATCACTTCACGCATTACAATAAACACTGCAGGACTGTGTCTTTACTGTCTGTTACAAAGTGGATCCACCAATGTAATATTTCCCCCTAAAAACATTTTTGAAAAATGCCAGAAGTTGCAACAGATTTAGAATTCAAACCACTTGAGACCTTAGAAGGAACTCAGAGAAACACTATGATGCCAAGGTAGAACTTTAAATGCCTTTGATGGACTGTACATTTAAGCACGTTTGCATCTTTGCACTCAATTACAAAGTGGATCCACATCTGTAATATTTTCCCCTAAGAAAATAAAAATGCCAGCAGCTAAAACAGGTTAAGAATTCTAGCCAATTGACACCCTAGAGGGCACTCAAAGAAACACTATGATGCCAAGGTAGAACATTAAATGCCTTTGATGGACTTTGTCCATTTAAGCACGTTTGCGTCTTTGTACACAATTACAAAGTGGATCCACATCTGTAATATTTCCGCCTAAAAACAACCCACAAATCGCTAGTAGATAAAACAGACCTAGAAATCAAGCCACTTCTATGTTAACTCGATCTAGATTTTATATTAATACAATAACTTGGAGAGGAAAACTACTCAAAATTTTGACTCATATCGCTTCATGCATCACAATAAACACTGCAAGATTGTGTCTTTACTGTCTGTTACAAAGTGAATCCACCAATGTAATATTTCCCCCTAAAAACATTTTTAAAAAATGCCCGAAGTTGCAACAGATTTAGAATTCAAACCACTTGAGACCTTAGAGGGAACTCAAAGAAACACTATGATGCCAAGGTAGAACTTTAAATGCCTTTGATGGACTGTCCATTTAAGCACGTTTGCGTCTTTGCACTCAATTACAAAGTGGATCCACATCCATGATATTTAATAGCAGTAAATATCATGGATGTGGATCCACTTTGTAATTGAGTGCAAAGACGCAAACGTGCTTAAATGGAAAGTCCAATATTACATTGGATCCACCAATGTAATATTTCAACAATTCCCCTAAAAACATTTTTAAAAATCCCAGAATTTGCAACAGATTTAGAATTCAAACCACTTGAGACCTTAGAGGGAACTCAAAGAAACACTATGATGCCAAGGTAGAACTTTAAATGCCTTTGATGGACTGTCCATTTAAGCAAGTTTGAATCTTTGCACTCAATTACAAAGTGGATCCACATCCATAATATTTCACCCTAAAAAAATAAAAATGCAAGCTGCTAAAAGAGGTTAACAATTCAAGCCAATTTACGCCCTAGAGGGCACTAAAAGAAACACTATGATGCCAAGGTAGAACATTAAATGCCTTTGATGGACGTTGTCCATTTAAGAACGTTTGCGTCTTCGTACACAATTACAAAGTGGATCCACATCTGTAATATTTCTGCCTAAAAACAACCCACAAATCGCTAGTAGATACAACAGACCTAGAAATCAAGACACTTCTATGTTAATTTGATGTAGATTTTCTATTAATACAATTTCTTGGAGAAGAAAACTACTCAAAATTTTGACTCATATCACTTCACGCATTAAAATAAACACTGCAGGACTGTGTCTTTACTGTCTGTTACAAAGTGGATCCACCAATGTAATATTTCCCCCTAAAAACATTTTTGAAAAATGCCAGAAGTTGCAACAGATTTAGAATTCAAACCACTTGAGACCTTAGAAGGAACTCAGAGAAACACTATGATGCCAAGGTAGAACTTTAAATGCCTTTGATGGACTGTACATTTAAGCACGTTTGCATCTTTGCACTCAATTACAAAGTGAATCCACATCTGTAATATTTTCCCCTAAAAACAACCCACAAATCGCTAGTAGATACAACAGACCTAGATATCAAGCCACTTCTATGTTAACTTGATCTAGATTTTTCTATTAATACAATTTCTTGGAGAGGAAAACTACTCAAAATTTTGACTCATATCGCTTCACGCATCACAATAAACACTGCAGGTTTGTGTCTTTACTGTCTGTTACAAAGTGGATCCACCAATGTAATATTTCCCCCTAAAAACAATTTTTTTTAAATGCCAGAAGTTGCAGCAGATTTAGAATTTAAACCACTTGAGACCTTGGAGGGAACTCAAAGAAACACTATGATACCAAAGACCCAAACTTGCAGTAGTTTTTATGGTCTGCGAAACAATAAAAAATAAGATTTTGAGTAAATTTGGTCTCCAAGAAATTGTTTTAAAAGAAAAAATTTAATCAATGTTATGTTATCTTAAGCTATGTTAACTTGATCTAGATTTTTATATTAATACAATTTCTTGGAGAAGAAAACTACTCAAAATTTTGACTCATATCACTTCACGCATCACAATAAACACTGCAGGTTTGTGTCTTTACTGTCTGTTACAAAGTGGATCCACCAATGTAATATTTCCCCCTAAAAACATTTTTAAAAAATGCCAGAAGTTGCAACAGATTTAGACCTTAGAGGGAACTCAAAGAAACACTATGATGCCAAAAACCCAAACTTGCAGTAGTTTTTATGGTCTGCGAAACAATAAAAAATAAGATTTTGAGTAATTTTGGTCCCCAAGAAATTGTTTTAAAAGAAAAAAATTAATCAATGTTATGTTATCTTAAGCTATGTTAACTTGATCTAGATTTTTATATTAATACAATATATTGGAAAGGAAAACTACTCAAAATTTTTACTCATATCACTTCACGCATCACAATAAACACTGCGAGATTGTGTCTTTACTGTCTGTTACAAAGTGGATCCACAAATGTAATATTTCCCCTTAAAAACATTTAAAAAAAATGCCAGAAGTTGCAACATATTTAGAATTCAAACCACTTGAGACCTTAGAGGACACTCAAAGAAACACTATGATGCCAAGGTAGAACATTAAATGCCTTTGATGGACTTTGTCCATTTAAGCACGTTTCCGTCTTTATACACAATTACAAAGTGGATCCACATCTGTAATATTTCCGCCTAAAAACAACCCACAAATCGCTAGTAGATAAAACAGACCTAGAAATCAAGCCACTTCTATGTTAACTCGATCTAGATTTTTATATTAATACAATAACTTGGAGAGGAATACTACTCAAAATTTTGACTCATATCATTTCATGCATCACAATAAACACTGCAAGATTGTGTCTTTACTGTCTGTTACAAAGTGAATCCACCAATGTAATATTTCCCACTAAAAACATTTTTAAAAAATGCCCGAAGTTGCAACAGATTTAGAATTCAAACCACTTGAGACCTTAGAGGGAACTCAAAGAAACACTATGATGCCAAGGTAGAACTTTAAATGCCTTTGATGGACTGTACATTTAAGCACGTTTGCATCTTTGCACTCAATTACAAAGTGGATCCACATCTGTAATATTTTCCCCTAAGAAAATAAAAATGCCAGCAGCTAAAACAGGTTAAGAATTCTAGCCAATTGACACCCTAGAGGGCACTCAAAGAAACACTATGATGCCAAGGTAGAACATTAATTCCTTTGATGGACTTTGTCCATTTAAGCACGTTTGCGTCTTTGTACACAATTACAAAGTGGATCCACATCTGTAATATTTCCCCCTAAAAACAACCCACAAATCGCTAGTAGATACAACAGACCTAGATATCAAGCCACTTCTATGTTAACTTGATCTAGATTTTTCTATTAATACAATTTCTTGGAGAGGAAAACTACTCAAAATTTTGACTCATATCGCTTCACGCATCACAATAAACACTGCAGGTTTGTGTCTTTACTGTCTGTTACAAAGTGGATCCACCAATGTAATATTTCCCCCTAAAAACATTTTTTTTTTAATGCCAGAAGTTGCAACAGATTTAGAATTTAAACCACTTGAGACCTTGGAGGGAACACAAAGAAACACTATGATACCAAAGACCCAAACTTGCAGTAGTTTTTATGGTCTGCGAAACAATAAAAAATAAGATTTTGAGTAATTTTGGTCTCCAAGAAATTGTTTTAAAAGAAAAATTTTAATCAATCTTAAGCTATGTTAACTTGATCTAGATTTTTATATTAATACAATTTCTTGGAGAAGAAAACTACTCAAAATTTTGACTCATATCACTTCACGCATCACAATAAACACTGCAGGTTTGTGTCTTTACTGTCTGTTACAAAGTGGATCCACCAATGTAATATTTCCCCCTAAAAACATTTTTAAAAAATGCCAGAAGTTGCAACAGATTTAGACCTTAGAGGGAACTCAAAGAAACACTATGATGCCAAAAACCCAAACTTGCAGTAGTTTTTATGGTCTGCGAAACAATAAAAAATAAGATTTTGAGTAATTTTGGTCCCCAAGAAATTGTTTTAAAAGAAAAAATTTAATCAATGTTATGTTATCTTAAGCTATGTTAACTTGATCTAGATTTGTATATTAATACAATATCTTGGAAAGGAAAACTACTCAAAATTTTTACTCATATCACTTCACGCATCACAATAAACACTGCGAGATTGTGTCTTTACTGTCTGTTACAAAGTGGATCCACAAATGTAATATTTCCCCTTAAAAACATTTAAAAAAAATGCCAGAAGTTGCAACATATTTAGAATTCAAACCACTTGAGACCTTAGAGGACACTCAAAGAAACACTATGATGCCAAGGTAGAACATTAAATGCCTTTGATGGACTTTGTCCATTTAAGCACGTTTCCGTCTTTATACACAATTACAAAGTGGATCCACATCTGTAATATTTCCGCCTAAAAACAACCCACAAATCGCTAGTAGATAAAACAGACCTAGAAATCAAGCCACTTCTATGTTAACTCGATCTAGATTTTTATATTAATACAATAACTTGGGGAAAACTACTCAAAATTTTGACTCATATCGCTTCATGCATCACAATAAACACTGCAAGATTGTGTCTTTACTGTCTGTTACAAAGTGAATCCACCAATGTAATATTTCCCCCTAAAAACATTTTTAAAAAATGCCCGAAGTTGCAACAGATTTAGAATTCAAACCACTTGAGACCTTAGAGGGAACTCAAAGAAACACTATGATGCCAAGGTAGAACTTTAAATGCCTTTGATGGACTGTCCATTTAAGCACGTTTGCGTCTTTGCACTCAATTACAAAGTGGATCCACATCCATGATATTTAATAGCAGTAAATATCATGGATGTGGATCCACTTTGTAATTGAGTGCAAAGACGCAAACGTGCTTAAATGGACAGTCCAATATTACATTGGATCCACCAATGTAATATTTCAACAATTCCCCCTAAAAACATTTTTTAAAAATCCCAGAATTTGCAACAGATTTAGAATTCAAACCACTTGAGACCTTAGAGGGAACTCAAAGAAACACTATGATGCCAAGGTAGAACTTTAAATGCCTTTGATGGACTGTCCATTTAAGCAAGTTTGAATCTTTGCACTCAATTACAAAGTGGATCCACATCCATAATATTTCACCCTAAAAAAATAAAAATGCCAGCTGCTAAAAGAGGTTAACAATTCAAGCCAATTTACGCCCTAGAGGGCACTCAAAGAAACACTATGATGCCAAGGTAGAACATTAAATGCCTTTGATGGACGTTGTCCATTTAAGAACGTTTGCGTCTTCGTACACAATTACAAAGTGGATCCACATCTGTAATATTTCTGCCTAAAAACAACCCACAAATCGCTAGTAGATACAACAGACCTAGAAATCAAGACACTTCTATGTTAATTTGATGTAGATTTTCTATTAATACAATTTCTTGGAGAAGAAAACTACTCAAAATTTTGACTCATATCACTTCACGCATTACAATAAACACTGCAGGACTGTGTCTTTACTGTCTGTTACAAAGTGGATCCACCAATGTAATATTTCCCCCTAAAAACATTTTTGAAAAATGCCAGAAGTTGCAACAGATTTAGAATTCAAACCACTTGAAAATGCCAGAAGTTGCAACAGATTTAGAATTCAAACCACTTGAGACCTTAGAAGGAACTCAGAGAAACACTATGATGCCAAGGTAGAACTTTAAATGCCTTTGATGGACTGTACATTTAAGCACGTTTGCATCTTTGCACTCAATTACAAAGTGGATCCACATCTGTAATATTTTCCCCTAAGAAAATAAAAATGCCAGCAGCTAAAACAGGTTAAGAATTCTAGCCAATTGACACCCTAGAGGGCACTCAAAGAAACACTATGATGCCAAGGTAGAACATTAAATGCCTTTGATGGACTTTGTCCATTTAAGCACGTTTGCGTCTTTGTACACAATTACAAAGTGGATCCACATCTGTAATATTTCCGCCTAAAAACAACCCACAAATCGCTAGTAGATAAAACAGACCTAGAAATCAAGCCACTTCTATGTTAACTCGATCTAGATTTTTATATTAATACAATAACTTGGAGAGGAAAACTACTCAAAATTTTGACTCATATCGCTTCATGCATCACAATAAACACTGCAAGATTGTGTCTTTACTGTCTGTTACAAAGTGAATCCACCAATGTAATATTTCCCCCTAAAAACATTTTTAAAAAATGCCCGAAGTTGCAACAGATTTAGAATTCAAACCACTTGAGACCTTAGAGGGAACTCAAAGAAACACTATGATGCCAAGGTAGAACTTTAAATGCCTTTGATGGACTGTCCATTTAAGCACGTTTGCGTCTTTGCACTCAATTACAAAGTGGATCCACATCCATGATATTTAATAGCAGTAAATATCATGGATGTGGATCCACTTTGTAATTGAGTGCAAAGACGCAAACGTGCTTAAATGGAAAGTCCAATATTACATTGGATCCACCAATGTAATATTTCAACAATTCCCCCTAAAAACATTTTTTAAAAATCCCAGAAATTGCAACAGATTTAGAATTCAAACCACTTGAGACCTTAGAGGGAACTCAAAGAAACACTATGATGCCAAGGTAGAACTTTAAATGCCTTTGATGGACTGTCCATTTAAGCAAGTTTGAATCTTTGCACTCAATTACAAAGTGGATCCACATCCATAATATTTCACCCTAAAAAAATAAAAATGCAAGCTGCTAAAAGAGGTTAACAATTCAAGCCAATTTACGCCCTAGAGGGCACTAAAAGAAACACTATGATGCCAAGGTAGAACATTAAATGCCTTTGATGGACGTTGTCCATTTAAGAACGTTTGCGTCTTCGTACACAATTACAAAGTGGATCCACATCTGTAATATTTCTGCCTAAAAACAACCCACAAATCGCTAGTAGATACAACAGACCTAGAAATCAAGACACTTCTATGTTAATTTGATGTAGATTTTCTATTAATACAATTTCTTGGAGAAGAAAACTACTCAAAATTTTGACTCATATCACTTCACGCATTAAAATAAACACTGCAGGACTGTGTCTTTACTGTCTGTTACAAAGTGGATCCACCAATGTAATATTTCCCCCTAAAAACATTTTTGAAAAATGCCAGAAGTTGCAACAGATTTAGAATTCAAACCACTTGAGACCTTAGAAGGAACTCAGAGAAACACTATGATGCCAAGGTAGAACTTTAAATGCCTTTGATGGACTGTACATTTAAGCACGTTTGCATCTTTGCACTCAATTACAAAGTGAATCCACATCTGTAATATTTTCCCCTAAAAACAACCCACAAATTGCTAGTAGATACAACAGACCTAGATATCAAGCCACTTCTATGTTAACTTGATCTAGATTTTTCTATTAATACAATTTCTTGGAGAGGAAAACTACTCAAAATTTTGACTCATATCGCTTCACGCATCACAATAAACACTGCAGGTTTGTGTCTTTACTGTCTGTTACAAAGTGGATCCACCAATGTAATATTTCCCCCTAAAAACAATTTTTTTTTAAATGCCAGAAGTTGCAGCAGATTTAGAATTTAAACCACTTGAGACCTTGGAGGGAACTCAAAGAAACACTATGATACCAAAGACCCAAACTTGCAGTAGTTTTTATGGTCTGCGAAACAATAAAAAATAAGATTTTGAGTAAATTTGGTCTCCAAGAAATTGTTTTAAAAGAAAAAATTTAATCAATGTTATGTTATCTTAAGCTATGTTAACTTGATCTAGATTTTTATATTAATACAATTTCTTGGAGAAGAAAACTACTCAAAATTTTGACTCATATCACTTCACGCATCACAATAAACACTGCAGGTTTGTGTCTTTACTGTCTGTTACAAAGTGGATCCACCAATGTAATATTTCCCCCTAAAAACATTTTTAAAAAATGCCAGAAGTTGCAACAGATTTAGACCTTAGAGGGAACTCAAAGAAACACTATGATGCCAAAAACCCAAACTTGCAGTAGTTTTTATGGTCTGCGAAACAATAAAAAATAAGATTTTGAGTAATTTTGGTCCCCAAGAAATTGTTTTAAAAGAAAAAAATTAATCAATGTTATGTTATCTTAAGCTATGTTAACTTGATCTAGATTTTTATATTAATACAATATATTGGAAAGGAAAACTACTCAAAATTTTTACTCATATCACTTCACGCATCACAATAAACACTGCGAGATTGTGTCTTTACTGTCTGTTACAAAGTGGATCCACAAATGTAATATTTCCCCTTAAAAACATTTAAAAAAAATGCCAGAAGTTGCAACATATTTAGAATTCAAACCACTTGAGACCTTAGAGGACACTCAAAGAAACACTATGATGCCAAGGTAGAACATTAAATGCCTTTGATGGACTTTGTCCATTTAAGCACGTTTCCGTCTTTATACACAATTACAAAGTGGATCCACATCTGTAATATTTCCGCCTAAAAACAACCCACAAATCGCTAGTAGATAAAACAGACCTAGAAATCAAGCCACTTCTATGTTAACTCGATCTAGATTTTTATATTAATACAATAACTTGGAGAGGAATACTACTCAAAATTTTGACTCATATCATTTCATGCATCACAATAAACACTGCAAGATTGTGTCTTTACTGTCTGTTACAAAGTGAATCCACCAATGTAATATTTCCCACTAAAAACATTTTTAAAAAAATGCCCGAAGTTGCAACAGATTTAGAATTCAAACCACTTGAGACCTTAGAGGGAACTCAAAGAAACACTATGATGCCAAGGTAGAACTTTAAATGCCTTTGATGGACTGTACATTTAAGCACGTTTGCATCTTTGCACTCAATTACAAAGTGGATCCACATCTGTAATATTTTCCCCTAAGAAAATAAAAATGCCAGCAGCTAAAACAGGTTAAGAATTCTAGCCAATTGACACCCTAGAGGGCACTCAAAGAAACACTATGATGCCAAGGTAGAACATTAATTCCTTTGATGGACTTTGTCCATTTAAGCACGTTTGCGTCTTTGTACACAATTACAAAGTGGATCCACATCTGTAATATTTCCCCCTAAAAACAACCCACAAATCGCTAGTAGATACAACAGACCTAGATATCAAGCCACTTCTATGTTAACTTGATCTAGATTTTTCTATTAATACAATTTCTTGGAGAGGAAAACTACTCAAAATTTTGACTCATATCACTTCACGCATCACAATAAACACTGCAGGTTTGTGTCTTTACTGTCTGTTACAAAGTGGATCCACCAATGTAATATTTCCCCCTAAAAACATTTTTAAAAAATGCCAGAAGTTGCAACAGATTTAGACCTTAGAGGGAACTCAAAGAAACACTATGATGCCAAAAACCCAAACTTGCAGTAGTTTTTATGGTCTGCGAAACAATAAAAAATAAGATTTTGAGTAATTTTGGTCCCCAAGAAATTGTTTTAAAAGAAAAAATTTAATCAATGTTATGTTATCTTAAGCTATGTTAACTTGATCTAGATTTGTATATTAATACAATATCTTGGAAAGGAAAACTACTCAAAATTTTTACTCATATCACTTCACGCATCACAATAAACACTGCGAGATTGTGTCTTTACTGTCTGTTACAAAGTGGATCCACAAATGTAATATTTCCCCTTAAAAACATTTTAAAAAAATGCCAGAAGTTGCAACATATTTAGAATTCAAACCACTTGAGACCTTAGAGGACACTCAAAGAAACACTATGATGCCAAGGTAGAACATTAAATGCCTTTGATGGACTTTGTCCATTTAAGCACGTTTCCGTCTTTATACACAATTACAAAGTGGATCCACATCTGTAATATTTCCGCCTAAAAACAACCCACAAATCGCTAGTAGATAAAACAGACCTAGAAATCAAGCCACTTCTATGTTAACTCGATCTAGATTTTTATATTAATACAATAACTTGGGGAAAACTACTCAAAATTTTGACTCATATCGCTTCATGCATCACAATAAACACTGCAAGATTGTGTCTTTACTGTCTGTTACAAAGTGAATCCACCAATGTAATATTTCCCCCTAAAAACATTTTTAAAAAATGCCCGAAGTTGCAACAGATTTAGAATTCAAACCACTTGAGACCTTAGAGGGAACTCAAAGAAACACTATGATGCCAAGGTAGAACTTTAAATGCCTTTGATGGACTGTCCATTTAAGCACGTTTGCGTCTTTGCACTCAATTACAAAGTGGATCCACATCCATGATATTTAATAGCAGTAAATATCATGGATGTGGATCCACTTTGTAATTGAGTGCAAAGACGCAAACGTGCTTAAATGGACAGTCCAATATTACATTGGATCCACCAATGTAATATTTCAACAATTCCCCCTAAAAACATTTTTTAAAAATCCCAGAATTTGCAACAGATTTAGAATTCAAACCACTTGAGACCTTAGAGGGAACTCAAAGAAACACTATGATGCCAAGGTAGAACTTTAAATGCCTTTGATGGACTGTCCATTTAAGCAAGTTTGAATCTTTGCACTCAATTACAAAGTGGATCCACATCCATAATATTTCACCCTAAAAAAATAAAAATGCCAGCTGCTAAAAGAGGTTAACAATTCAAGCCAATTTACGCCCTAGAGGGCACTCAAAGAAACACTATGATGCCAAGGTAGAACATTAAATGCCTTTGATGGACGTTGTCCATTTAAGAACGTTTGCGTCTTCGTACACAATTACAAAGTGGATCCACATCTGTAATATTTCTGCCTAAAAACAACCCACAAATCGCTAGTAGATACAACAGACCTAGAAATCAAGACACTTCTATGTTAATTTGATGTAGATTTTCTATTAATACAATTTCTTGGAGAAGAAAACTACTCAAAATTTTGACTCATATCACTTCACGCATTACAATAAACACTGCAGGACTGTGTCTTTACTGTCTGTTACAAAGTGGATCCACCAATGTAATATTTCCCCCTAAAAACATTTTTGAAAAATGCCAGAAGTTGCAACAGATTTAGAATTCAAACCACTTGAGACCTTAGAAGGAACTCAGAGAAACACTATGATGCCAAGGTAGAACTTTAAATGCCTTTGATGGACTGTACATTTAAGCACGTTTGCATCTTTGCACTCAATTACAAAGTGGATCCACATCTGTAATATTTTCCCCTAAGAAAATAAAAATGCCAGCAGCTAAAACAGGTTAAGAATTCTAGCCAATTGACACCCTAGAGGGCACTCAAAGAAACACTATGATGCCAAGGTAGAACATTAAATGCCTTTGATGGACTTTGTCCATTTAAGCACGTTTGCGTCTTTGTACACAATTACAAAGTGGATCCACATCTGTAATATTTCCGCCTAAAAACAACCCACAAATCGCTAGTAGATAAAACAGACCTAGAAATCAAGCCACTTCTATGTTAACTCGATCTAGATTTTTATATTAATACAATAACTTGGAGAGGAAAACTACTCAAAATTTTGACTCATATCGCTTCATGCATCACAATAAACACTGCAAGATTGTGTCTTTACCTGCTGTTACAAAGTGAATCCACCAATGTAATATTTCCCCCTAAAAACATTTTTAAAAAATGCCCGAAGTTGCAACAGATTTAGAATTCAAACCACTTGAGACCTTAGAGGGAACTCAAAGAAACACTATGATGCCAAGGTAGAACTTTAAATGCCTTTGATGGACTGTCCATTTAAGCACGTTTGCGTCTTTGCACTCAATTACAAAGTGGATCCACATCCATGATATTTAATAGCAGTAAATATCATGGATGTGGATCCACTTTGTAATTGAGTGCAAAGACGCAAACGTGCTTAAATGGAAAGTCCAATATTACATTGGATCCACCAATGTAATATTTCAACAATTCCCCCTAAAAACATTTTTTAAAAATCCCAGAATTTGCAACAGATTTAGAATTCAAACCACTTGAGACCTTAGAGGGAACTCAAAGAAACACTATGATGCCAAGGTAGAACTTTAAATGCCTTTGATGGCCTGTCCATTTAAGCAAGTTTGAATCTTTGCACTCAATTACAAAGTGGATCCACATCCATAATATTTCACCCTAAAAAATAAAAATGCAAGCTGCTAAAAGAGGTTAACAATTCAAGCCAATTTACGCCCTAGAGGGCACTAAAAGAAACACTATGATGCCAAGGTAGAACATTAAATGCCTTTGATGGACGTTGTCCATTTAAGAACGTTTGCGTCTTCGTACACAATTACAAAGTGGATCCACATCTGTAATATTTCTGCCTAAAAACAACCCACAAATCGCTAGTAGATACAACAGACCTAGAAATCAAGACACTTCTATGTTAATTTGATGTAGATTTTCTATTAATACAATTTCTTGGAGAAGAAAACTACTCAAAATTTTGACTCATATCACTTCACGCATTACAATAAACACTGCAGGACTGTGTCTTTACTGTCTGTTACAAAGTGGATCCACCAATGTAATATTTCCCCCTAAAAACATTTTTGAAAAATGCCAGAAGTTGCAACAGATTTAGAATTCAAACCACTTGAGACCTTAGAAGGAACTCAGAGAAACACTATGATGCCAAGGTAGAACTTTAAATGCCTTTGATGGACTGTACATTTAAGCACGTTTGCATCTTTGCACTCAATTACAAAGTGAATCCACATCTGTAATATTTTCCCCTAAAAAACAACCCACAAATCGCTAGTAGATACAACAGACCTAGATATCAAGCCACTTCTATGTTAACTTGATCTAGATTTTTCTATTAATACAATTTCTTGGAGAGGAAAACTACTCAAAATTTTTACTCATATCACTTCACGCATCACAATAAACACTGCAAGATTGTGTCTTTACTGTCTGTTACAAAGTGGATCCACCAATGTAATATTTCCCCCTAAAAACATTTTTTTTTTAAATGCCAGAAGTTGCAACAGATTTAGAATTTAAACCACTTGAGACCTTGGAGGGAACTCAAAGAAACACTATGATACCAAAGACCCAAACTTGCAGTAGTTTTTATGGTCTGCGAAACAATAAAAAATAAGATTTTGAGTAATTTTGGTCTCCAAGAAATTGTTTTAAAAGAAAAAATTTAATCAATGTTATGTTATCTTAAGCTATGTTAACTTGATCTAGATTTTTATATTAATACAATTTCTTGGAGAAGAAAACTACTCAAAATTTTGACTCATATCACTTCACGCATCACAATAAACACTGCAGGTTTGTGTCTTTACTGTCTGTTACAAAGTGGATCCACCAATGTAATATTTCCCCCTAAAAACATTTTTAAAAAATGCCAGAAGTTGCAACAGATTTAGACCTTAGAGGGAACTCAAAGAAACACTATGATGCCAAAACCCAAACTTGCAGTAGTTTTTATGGTCTGCGAAACAATAAAAAATAAGATTTTGAGTAATTTTGGTCCCCAAGAAATTGTTTTAAAAGAAAAAAATTAATCAATGTTATGTTATCTTAAGCTATGTTAACTTGATCTAGATTTTTATATTAATACAATATATTGGAAAGGAAAACTACTCAAAATTTTTACTCATATCACTTCACGCATCACAATAAACACTGCGAGATTGTGTCTTTACTGTCTGTTACAAAGTGGATCCACAAATGTAATATTTCCCCTTAAAAACATTTAAAAAAAATGCCAGAAGTTGCAACATATTTAGAATTCAAACCACTTGAGACCTTAGAGGACACTCAAAGAAACACTATGATGCCAAGGTAGAACATTAAATGCCTTTGATGGACTTTGTCCATTTAAGCACGTTTCCGTCTTTATACACAATTACAAAGTGGATCCACATCTGTAATATTTCCGCCTAAAAACAACCCACAAATCGCTAGTAGATAAAACAGACCTAGAAATCAAGCCACTTCTATGTTAACTCGATCTAGATTTTTATATTAATACAATAACTTGGAGAGGAATACTACTCAAAATTTTGACTCATATCATTTCATGCATCACAATAAACACTGCAAGATTGTGTCTTTACTGTCTGTTACAAAGTGAATCCACCAATGTAATATTTCCCACTAAAAACATTTTTAAAAAATGCCCGAAGTTGCAACAGATTTAGAATTCAAACCACTTGAGACCTTAGAGGGAACTCAAAGAAACACTATGATGCCAAGGTAGAACTTTAAATGCCTTTGATGGACTGTACATTTAAGCACGTTTGCATCTTTGCACTCAATTACAAAGTGGATCCACATCTGTAATATTTTCCCCTAAGAAAATAAAAATGCCAGCAGCTAAAACAGGTTAAGAATTCTAGCCAATTGACACCCTAGAGGGCACTCAAAGAAACACTATGATGCCAAGGTAGAACATTAATTCCTTTGATGGACTTTGTCCATTTAAGCACGTTTGCGTCTTTGTACACAATTACAAAGTGGATCCACATCTGTAATATTTCCCCCTAAAAACAACCCACAAATCGCTAGTAGATACAACAGACCTAGATATCAAGCCACTTCTATGTTAACTTGATCTAGATTTTTCTATTAATACAATTTCTTGGAGAGGAAAACTACTCAAAATTTTGACTCATATCGCTTCACGCATCACAATAAACACTGCAGGTTTGTGTCTTTACTGTCTGTTACAAAGTGGATCCACCAATGTAATATTTCCCCCTAAAAACATTTTTTTTTTAAATGCCAGAAGTTGCAACAGATTTAGAATTTAAACCACTTGAGACCTTGGAGGGAACACAAAGAAACACTATGATACCAAAGACCCAAACTTGCAGTAGTTTTTATGGTCTGCGAAACAATAAAAAATAAGATTTTGAGTAATTTTGGTCTCCAAGAAATTGTTTTAAAAGAAAAATTTTAATCAATCTTAAGCTATGTTAACTTGATCTAGATTTTTATATTAATACAATTTCTTGGAGAAGAAAACTACTCAAAATTTTGACTCATATCACTTCACGCATCACAATAAACACTGCAGGTTTGTGTCTTTACTGTCTGTTACAAAGTGGATCCACCAATGTAATATTTCCCCCTAAAAACATTTTAAAAAATGCCAGAAGTTGCAACAGATTTAGACCTTAGAGGGAACTCAAAGAAACACTATGATGCCAAAAACCCAAACTTGCAGTAGTTTTTATGGTCTGCGAAACAATAAAAAATAAGATTTTGAGTAATTTTGGTCCCCAAGAAATTGTTTTAAAAGAAAAAATTTAATCAATGTTATGTTATCTTAAGCTATGTTAACTTGATCTAGATTGTATATTAATACAATATCTTGGAAAGGGAAAACTACTCAAAATTTTTACTCATATCACTTCACGCATCACAATAAACACTGCGAGATTGTGTCTTTACTGTCTGTTACAAAGTGGATCCACAAATGTAATATTTCCCCTTAAAAACATTTAAAAAAAATGCCAGAAGTTGCAACATATTTAGAATTCAAACCACTTGAGACCTTAGAGGACACTCAAAGAAACACTATGATGCCAAAGGTAGAACATTAAATGCCTTTGATGGACTTTGTCCATTTAAGCACGTTTCCGTCTTTATACACAATTACAAAGTGGATCCACATCTGTAATATTTCCGCCTAAAAACAACCCACAAATCGCTAGTAGATAAAACAGACCTAGAAATCAAGCCACTTCTATGTTAACTCGATCTAGATTTTTATATTAATACAATAACTTGGAGGAAAACTACTCAAAATTTTGACTCATATCGCTTCATGCATCACAATAAACACTGCAAGATTGTGTCTTTACTGTCGTTACAAAGTGAATCCACCAATGTAATATTTCCCCCTAAAAACATTTTTAAAAAAATGCCCGAAGTTGCAACAGATTAGAATCAAACCACTTGAGACCTTAGAGGGAACTCAAAGAAACACTATGATGCCAAGGTAGAACTTTAAATGCCTTTTGATGGACTGTCCATTTAAGCACGTTTGCGTCTTTGCACTCAATTACAAAGTGGATCCACATCCATGATATTTAATAGCAGTAAAATATCATGGATGTGGATCCACTTTGTAATTGAGTGCAAAGACGCAAACGTGCTTAAATGGACAGTCCAATATTACATTGATCCACCAATGTAATATTTCAACAATTCCCCCTAAAAACATTTTTTAAAAATCCCAGAATTTGCAAACAGATTTAGATTCAAACCACTTGAGACCTTAGAGGGAACTCCAAAGAAACACTATGAGGCCAAGGTAGAACTTTAAATGCCTTTGATGGACTGTCCATTTAAGCAAGTTTGAATCTTTGCACTCAATTACAAAGTGGATCCACATCCATAATATTTCACCCTAAAAAAATAAAAATGCCAGCTGCTAAAGAGGTTAACAATTCAAGCCAATTTACGCCCTAGAGGCACTCAAGAAACACTATGATGCCAGGTAGAAATTAATGCCTTTGATGGACGTTGTCCATTTAAGAACGTTTGCGTCTTCGTACACAATTACAAAGTGGATCCACATCTGTAATATTTCTGCCTAAAAACAACCCACAAATCGCTAGTAGATACAACAGACCTAGAAATCAAGACACTTCTATGTTAATTTGATGTAGATTTTCTATTAATACAATTTCTTTGGAGAAGAAAACTACTCAAAATTTTGACTCATAATCACTTCACGCATTACAATAAACACTGCAGGACTGTGTCTTTACTGTCTGTTACAAAGTGGATCCACCAATGTAATATTTCCCCCTAAAAACATTTTTGAAAAATGCCAGAAGTTGCAACAGATTTAGAATTCAAACCACTTGAGACTTAGAAGGAACTCAGAGAAACACTATGATGCCAAGGTAGAACTTTAAATGCCTTTGATGGACTGTACATTTAAGCACGTGTTTGCATCTTTGCACTCAATTACAAAGTGGATCCACATCTGTAATATTTTCCCCTAAGAAAATAAAAATGCCAGCAGCTAAAACAGGTTAAGAATTCTAGCCAATTGACACCCTAGAGGGCACTCAAAGAAACACTATGATGCCAAGGTAGAACATTAAATGCCTTTGATGGACTTTGTCCATTTAAGCACGTTTGCGTCTTTGTACACAATTACAAAGTGGATCCACATCTGTAATATTTCCGCCTAAAAACAACCCACAAATCGCTAGTAGATAAAACAGACCTAGAAATCAAGCCACTTCTATGTTAACTCGATCTAGAGATTTTATATTAATACAATAACTTGGAGAGGAAAACTACTCAAAATTTTGACTCATATCGCTTCATGCATCACAATAAACACTGCAAGATTGTGTCTTTACTGTCTGTTACAAAGTGAATCCACCAATGTAATATTTCCCCCTAAAAACATTTTTAAAAATGCCGAAGTTGCAACAGATTTAGAATTCAAACCACTTGAGACCTTAGAGGGAACTCAAAGAAACACTATTGATGCCAAAGTAGAACTTTAAATGCCTTTGATGGACTGTCCATTTAAGCACGTTTGCGTCTTTGCACTCAATTACAAAGTGGATCCACATCCATGATATTAATAGCAGTAAATATCATGGATGGTGGATCCACTTTGTAATTGAGTGCAAAGACGCAAACGTGGCTTAAATGGAAAGTCCAATATTACATTGGATCCACCAATGTAATATTTTCAACAAATTCCCCCAAAAACATTTTTAAAAATCCCAGAATTTGCAACAGATTTAGAATTCAAACCACTGAGACCTTAGAGGGAACTCAAAGAAACACTAT
>NW_020526636.1:0-100001 GCF_003368295.1 Carassius auratus | reverse complement strand
CAATAGCGCCACCTATACACTTTCAACGGAGTGCGTATACACTTTAAACGGAGTGCGCCTTGAGCTATGCTTCACGTACATGTACAAAAGTCAGTTATTTCGAATTTTCTCTGCAAAATTTAGTGTTGTTTTGGCCATTTTCAAGGGTTGTACTTTAACGAACTCCTCCTAGATATTTATTCAGATCAACACCAAACTTGGTCAGTGTAATCTAAAGCCTTTTGCGATCTTAAATTGCGAAGATCTTGAGGTTTCGTTAAAGGGCGTGTCCATGGCGGCCTGACAAATTTCATTGTTTCGCCATGAATAGGATGTTGTTGTAACTCAGGCATAAAATGTCCAATCCTCCCCAAACCTCACATGTTCGATAAAAGTCCTGCCCTGAACACATCTGAAGGCCAATATTCCATTATAATGATAGCGCCACCTGCTGGCAACAGGAAGATTGGCAATATATTTAATAAACATTGATATATTTTACTTATATTTATGAGTTTAAACGCATATTTCTCACCCGTTCACCTATTAACTAAAGCCACTCGCTGCCGGTGAGCCCGGGTGCGAGGGCCCGTTCATCGCTGCTTGCAGCTTTAATTATTATTATTCTTCTTCTTCTCTAAGATGAATCGCATTTTTGAGGGCCTAAACATGCTCGAAAAGTCATGAAACTTTGCACACACCTCAGAACTGGCGAAAATTTACGTCTGATATGGGTTTCAGAAGTGGGTGTGGCAAAATGGCTCAACAGCGCCACCTATACACGTTCAACGGTGTGCGCCTCGAGCTACGTTTCATGTACATGTATGAAAATCGGTATACACATGTAACTCTCCAATACCTACAAAAAGTCTCTTGGAGCAAAATCCGAAACCCAACAGGAAGTCGGTTATTTCTAATATTATGAGCAAATTTTGTGTCATTTTTGTCATTTCCATGCGTTGTATTTTAACGAACTCCTCCTAGAGATTAATTCAGATCAACACCAAATTTGGTATGCCTAATCTAAAGGCCTTTGCGATGTTAAATTGCGAAGCTTTTGAGTTTTCGTTAAAGGGCCTGTGTGTGGCGGCCTGGCGAATTTCGATGATTCGCCATGAAACAGGAAGTTGCTATAACTCAGACATACAATGACCAATCTGCCCCAAACTTCACATGTTTGATGAGACTCCTGTCCTGAACAGTTTGACATGACCATATTCAGTTATAGTCATAGCGCCACCTATTGGCAACAGGAAGTGACATATTTTACGCTGCGACAAACTACTCCTAGAAATTTTTGACATCAATGTCTTTTTTGTCGTCAGTCTAATCTAAAGGCCTGTACGATGTTAAATTGAGAAGATCTTGAGTTTTCGTTAAAGGGCGTGTCCATGGCGCCATGTCAAATTTCGATGTCTCGCCATGGGAGTAGAAGTTGTTGTAACTCAGTCATAAAATATCAGATCTTGCCCAAACTTAAAATGTTTGATAAGAGTACTGACCTGAACACATCTGGAGGCTAATATTCCATTGGGTGTGGCAAAATGGCTCGATAGCGCCACCTATACATTTTCAATGGAGTGCGCCTTGAGCTACATGTCATATACATGTCAGAAAATCGGTAAACATATGTAACACACCAATAGCTACAAAAAGTCTCTTGGTACGAAACCCGAATCCCAACAGGAAGTCGGTTATTTTTAATTTTCCCTGCAAAATTGGTGTTGTTTTTGTCATTTTCAGGGGTTGTATTTTAACGAACTCCTCCTAGAGATTTATTCAGATCAACACCAAACTTGGTCAGTGTAATCTAAAGCCCTTTGCCATGTTAAATTGCGAAGGAATTGAGGTTTCGTTAAAGGGCGTGTCCATGGCGGCCTGACAAATTTCGATGATTCGCCATGAAAAATGATGGTGCTATAACTCACACATACAATGTCCAATCCGCCCCAAACTTCACATTTTTGATAAGACTCTTCACCTGAACAGATCCACATGCCAATATTCAGTTACAGTCATAGCGCCACCTATTGGCAACTGGAAGTGACATATTTTACACTGTGACAAACTACTCCTAGAAATTTTATGACATCAATGTCTTTTTTGTGGTCAGTCTAATCTAAAAGACCTGTGTGATGTTTAGTTGTGAAGATCTTGAGTTTTTGTTAAAAGGCATGTCCATGTCGCCATGACGAAGTTCGATGTCTCGCCATGGGAATAAAAGATGTTATAACTCAGGCATAAAATGTCCGATCTTGCCCAAACTTCACATGTGTGATAAGGGTCCTGGCTTGAACACATCTGAAGGCCAATATTCCATTATAACGATAGCGCCACCTGCTGGCAACAGGAAGATTGGCACACATATGGAATAAACTTTGATATATTGCACTTATATTTATGAGTTTAAATGCATATTTCTCAACGTACACCTTTTTACTAAAGCCACACGATGGCGGTGAGCCCGGGTGCGAGGGCCCGTTCATCGCTGCTTGCAGCTTTAATTATTATTATTATTCTTCTTCTCCAAACTGAATCGCATTTTTGAGGGCCTAAACATGCTCGAAAAGTCATGAAACTTTGCACACACCTCAGAACTGGCGAAAATTTACGTCTGATATGGGTTTCAGAAGTGGGTGTGGCAAAATGGCTCTACAGCGCCACCTATACACGTTCAACGGTGTGCGCCTCGAGCTACGTTTCATGTACATGTATGAAAATCGGTATACACATGTAACTCTCCAAAACCTACAAAAAAGTATCTTGGAGCAAAATCCAAAACCCAACAGGAAGTCGGTTATTACTAATATTATGAGCAAATTTTGTGTCATTTTTGTCATTTCCATGCGTTGTATTTTAACGAACTCCTCCTAGAGATTTATTCAGATCAACACCAAATTTGGTATGCCTAATCTGAAGGCCTTTGCGATGTTAAATTGCGAAGCTTTTGAGTTTTCGTTAATGGGCGTGTCCGTGGCGGCCTGGCGAATTTCGATGATTCGCCATGAAACAGGAAATTGCTATAACTCAGACATACAATGACCAATCTGCCCCAAACTTCACTTGTTTGATGAGTCTCCTAACATGAACAGATTGACATGCCCATATTCAGTTATAGTCATAGCGCCACCTATTGGCAACAGGAAGTGACATATTTTACACTGCGATGAACTACTCCTAGAAATTTTATGACATCAATTTTTTTTTGTGGTCAGTCTAATCTAAAGGCCTGTGCGATGTTAAATTGTGAAGATCTTGAGTTTTCGTTAAAAGGCGTGTCCATGGCGCCGTCACGAAGTTCGATGTCTCGCCATGGAAATAAAAGATGTTATAACTCAGGCATAAAATGTCTGATCTTCCCCAAACTTCACATGTGTGATAAGAGTCCTGGCCTGAACACATCTGCAGGTCAAAATTCCATCAGGTGTGGCAAAAATGGCTCGATAGCGCCACCTATACACTTTCAACAGAGTGCGCCTCGAGCTATGTTTCACGTACATGTACAAAAATCGGTAAACACATGTAACACACAAATACCTACAAAAAAGTCTCTTGGTATGAAATCCGAATCCCAACAGGAAGTCGGTTATTTAGAATTTTCTCTGCAAAATTGGCGTTGTTTTTGCCATTTTCAGGGGTTGTACTTTAACGAACTCCTCCTAGAGATTTATTCAGATCAACACCAAACCTGGTCAGTGTAATCTTAAGCCCTTTGCGATGTTAAATTGCGAAGATCTATAGATTTCGTTAAAGGGCGTGTCCATGGCGGCCTGACAAATTTCGATGTTTCGCCATGAAAAAGGAAGTTGCTGTAACTCAGTCATACAATGTCCAATCTGCCCCAAACTTCACATGTTAGATAAAACTTCTGCCCTTAACAGATCTACATGCCCACATTCAGTTATAGTCCTAGCGCCACCTATTGGCAACAGGAAGTGACATGTTTTATGCTGCGACAAACTACTCCTATAATTTTTTTGAGATTAACATATATATTGTGGTCAGTCTAATCTAAAGGCCTGTGCAATGTTAACTTTTGGAGATCTTGAGTTTTTGTTAAAGGGCGTTTCCATGGCGCCATGACAAAATTTGATGTCTTGCCACAGCAAGAGAAGTTGTTGTAACTCAAGCATAAAATGTTCAATCTTCCCCAAACTTCACATGTTTGATAAGAGTCCTGGCCTGAACACTTCTGAAGGCCAATATTCCATTATAATGATAGCGCCACCTGCTGGCAACGGTAAGATTGGCACATATATGGGATATACTTTGATATATTCCACTTATATTTAGGACATTAAATGCATATTTCTCAACGTTCACCTTTTTACTAAAGCCACACGATGGCGGTGAGCCCGGGTGCGAGGGCCCGTTCATCGCTGCTTGCAGCTTTAATTATTATTATTATTATTATTATTATTCTTCTTCTCCAAAATGAATCGCATTTTTGAGGGCCTAAACATGCTCGAAAAGTCACGAAACTTTGCACACACCTCAGAACTGGCGAAAATTTATGTCTGATATGGGTTTCAGAAGTGGGTGTGGCAAAATGGCTCAACAGCGCCACCTATACACGTTCAACGGTGTGCGCCTCGAGCTACGTTTCATGTACATGTATGAAAATCGGTATACACATGTAACTCTCCAATACCTACAAAAAAGTCTCTTGGAGCAAAATCCGAAACCCAACAGGAAATCGGTTATTACTAATATTATGAGCAAATTTTGTGTCATTTTTGTCATTTCCATGCGTTGTATTTTAACGAACTCCTCCTAGAGATTCATTCAGATCAACACCAAATTTGGTATGCCTAATCTGAAGGCCTTTGCGATGTTAAATTGCGAAGCTTTTGAGTTTTCGTTAATGGGCGTGTCCGTGGCGGCCTGGCGAATTTCGATGATTCGCCATGAAACAGGAAGTTGCTATAACTCAGACATACAATGACCAATCTGCCCCAAACTTCACATGTTTGATGAGACTCCTGACCTGAACAGATTGACATGCCCATATTCAGTTATAGTCATAGCGCCACCTATTGGCAACAGGAAGTGACATATTTTACACTGCGATGAACTACTCCTAGAAATTTTATGACATCAATGTATTTTTGTGGTCAGTCTAATCTAAAGCCCTGTGCGATGTTAAGTTGTGAAGATCTTGAGTTTTCGTTAAAAGGCGTGTCCATGGCGCCGTCACGAAGTTCGATGTCTCGCCATGGGAATAAAAGATGTTATAACTCAGGCATAAAATGTCCGACCTTCCCCAAACTTCACATGTGTGATAAGAGTCCTGGCCTGAACACATCTGAAGGCCAAAATTCCATCAGGTGTGGCAAAATGGCTCGATAGCGCCACCTATACACTTTCAACAGAGTGCGCCTCGAGATATGTTTCACGTACATGTACAAAAATCGGTATACACATGTAACACACCAATACCTACAAAAAAGTCTCTTGGTACGAAATCCGAATCCCAACAGGAAGTCGGTTATTTAGAATTTTCTCTGCAATATTGGCGTTGTTTTTGCCATTTTCAGGGGTTGTACTTTAACGAACTCCTCCTAGAGATTTATTCAGATCAACACCAAACCTGGTCAGTGTAATCTTAAGCCCTTTGCAATGTTAAATTGCGAAGATCTTTAGATTTCGTTAAAGGGCGTGTCCATGGTGGCCTGACAAATTTCGATGTTTCGCCATGAAAAAGGAAGTTGCTGTAACTCAGACATACAATGTCCAATCTGCCCCAAACTTCACATGTTGGATGAGACTCTTGACCTGAACAGATCTACATGCCCATATTCAGTTATAGTCATAGCGCCACCTATTGGCAACAGGAAGTGACATTTTACACTGTGACAGATTATTTCTAGAAATTTTATGACATCAATGTCTTTTTTGTGGTCAGTCTAATCTAAAGACCTGTGTGATGTTTAGTTGTGAAGATCTTGAATTTTTGTTAAAAGGCGTGTCCATGGCGCCGTGATGAAGTTCAATGTCTCGCCACAGGAATAAAAATGTTATAACTGAGGCATAAAATGTCCGTTCTTGCCCAAACTCCACATGTGTGATAAGGGTCCTGGCCTAAACAGATCTGAAGGCCAATATTCCATAGAGTGTGGCAAAATGGCTCTATAGCGCCACCTATACACTTTCAACGGAGTGCGTATACACTTTAAACGGAGTGTGCCTCGAGCTATGTTTCACGTACATGTACAAAAATCGGTACACACATGTAACACACCAATATCTACGAAAAAGTCTCTTGGTACGAAATCCGAATCCCAACAGGAAATCAGTTATTTAGAATTTTCTCTGCAAAATTAGTGTTGTTTTGGCCATTTTCAGGGGTTGGACTTTAACGAACTCCTCCTAGAGATTTATTCAGATCAACACCAAACTTGGTCAGTGTAATCTAAAGCCTTTTGCGATCTCAAATTGCGAAGATCTTGAGGTTTCGTTAAAGGGCGTGTCCATGGCGGCCTGACAAATTTCGATGTTTCGACATGAAATAGGATGTTGTTGTAACTCAGGCATAAAATGTCCAATCCTCCCCAAACCTCACATGTTCGATAAAAGTCCTGCCCTGAACACATCTGAAGGCCAATATTCCATTATAATGGTAGCGCCACCTGCTGGCAACAGGAAGATTGGCACATATATGGAATAATCATTGATATATTCTACTTATATTTATGAGTTTAAACGCATATTTCTCACCGTTCACCTATTAACTAAAGCCACTCGCTGCCGGTGAGCCCGGGTGCGAGGGCCCGTTCATCGCTGCTTGCAGCTTTAATTATTAGGGCCCGAGCACCGAGGTGCGAGGACCCTCTTGTATCTGCTTTGTTTTTTAGGGCCCGAGCACCGATGGTGTGAGGACCCTCTTGTTTCTGTGTCGTTTATTATTATTATTATTATTATTATTATTATTATTATTTTTCTGAAACTTTCTTGAAAAGTCATGTAACTTGGCACACACGTCAGAAATGGCAAAATATTAGGTATGCAATGGTTTGCTAAGGTGGGTGTGGCAAAATGGCTCGACAGCGCCACCTATACATTTTCAACGAAGTGCATCTTGAGCTACGTTTCACGTACTTGTACGAAAATCGGTACACACATGTAACACACTAATATCTACAAAAAAGTCTTTTGGTACGAAATCCAAATCCCAACAGGAAGTCAGTTATTATTTTTTTTCTCATCAAAAATGTTGTCGTTTTTGCCATTTTCGGGGGTTGTACTTTAACGAACTCCTCCTAGAGATTTATTCAGATCAACACCAAAGTTTGTCAGTGTAATCGGAAGGCCTTTACGATGTTAAATTGCGAAGATCTAGAGTTTTCGTTTAAGGGCGTGCCCGTGGCGGCCTGGCGAATTTCGATGATTCGCCATGAAAAATGAAGTTGCTATAACTCAGACATAAAATGTCCAATCTGCAACAAACTTCACATGTTTGATAAGACTCCTGACCTGAACAGATCAACATTCCCAAATTTAGTTATAGTCATAGCGCCACCTGCTGGCAACAGGAAGTGAATGCTTTACGCTGCAATGAACTACTCCTAGAAAACTAATAAGATCAATATTGTGTTATGGTCAGTTTAATCTAAAGGCCTTTACGATAGTGAATTGTGAATATCTTGAGTTTTCGATAAAGGGCGTGTCCTTGGCGACGTGACAAAGTTTGATGTCTCGCCATGGGAATAAAATTTGTAACTCAGGCATAAAATGTCCGATCTTCCCCAAACTTCATATGTGTGATAAAAATCCTGGCCTGAACACATCTGTAGGCCAATATTCCATCGGGTCAGGCAAAATGGCTCGATAGCGCCAACTATACACATTAAATGGAATGCGCCTCGAGCTATGTTTCACGTACATGAACAAAAATTGGTACACACATGTAACACACCAATACCTACAAAAAAGTCTCTTGGTACGAAATCCGAATCCCAACAGGAAGTCGGTTATTTTGAATTTTCCCGGCAAAATTGGTGTTGTTTTTGCCATTTTCAGGGGTTGTACTTTAACGAACTCCTCCTAGAGATTTATTCAGATCAACACCAAACTTGGTCAGTGTAATCTTAAGCCCTTTGCAATGTTAAATTGCGAAGATCTTGAGGTTTCGTTAAAGGGCGTGTCCATGGCAGCCTGACAAATTTTGATGTTTCGCCATGAAAGGAAGGAAGGAAGGAAGTTGCTGTAACTCAGACATACAATGTCCAATTTGCCCCAAACTTCACTTGGTAGATAAGACTTCTGCCCTAACAGATCTACATGCCCATATTCACTTATAGTCATAGCGCCACCTGCTGGCAACAAGAAGTGTCATGTTTTACGCTGCAAAGAACTACTTCAAGAAATTTAATGACATCAACATTTTATTTTAGTCACTCTAATCTAAAGGTCTTTGCCATTTTAAATTGTGGAGATCTTGAGATTTTGTTAAAGGGCCTGTCCATGGTGACGTGACAAAATTTGATGTATCATAATAGGAAGAGAAGTTGTTGTAACTCAGGCATAAAATGTTCGATATTCCCCAAACTTCACGTTCGATAAGACTCCTGGCCTGAACACATCTGAAGGCCAATATTCCATTATAATGATAGCGCCACCTGTTGGCAACAGGAAAACTGGCACATATAAATGACTTTGACATATTCCACTTATATTAACAATTTGAAATGCATATTTCTCACCGTTCACCTGTTTACTAAAGCCACTGCGAGGGCCCGTTCATCGCTGCTTGCAGCTTTAATTCTTCTTCTTCTTCTTCTTCTCCCGAATGAATCGCATTTTTGAGGGCTTTAACATGCTCAAAAAGTCATGATACTTTGCACACGCGTCAAACCTGGTGAAAATTTTCGTCTGATATAGGATTCGGAAGAGGGTGTGGCAAAATGGCTCGACAGCGCCACCTATACCAAGAAAATCAACAGCCTTCCAGCTATGTTTCACGTACATGCACGAAAATTGGCACACATATGTAACACACCAATACCTACAAAAAAGACTCTTGGAGCGAAATTGTAAACCCAACAGGAAGTCGGTTATTTTTAATATTATGAGCATATTTTGTGTAATTTTGGTCATTTCCATGTGTTGTATTTTAACGAACTCCTCCTAGAGAGTTCTTCAAATCAACACCAAATTTGGTATGCCTAATCTAAAGGCCTTTGCGATGTTAAATTGCGAAGATCTTGAGTTTTCGTCGAAGAGGCGTGTCCGTGGCTGCCTGGCGAATTTCGATGATTCGCCATGAAAAATGAAGTTGCTATAACTCACACATACAATGTCCAATCTGCCCCAAACTTCACATGTTTGATGAGACTCTGAAGCTGAAAAGATTGACATGCCCATATTCAGTTATAGTCATAGCGCCACCTATTGGCAACAGGAAGTGACATATTTTACGCTGCGACGAACTACTCCTAGAAATGTTATGCCATCAATGTCTTTTTTGTGGTCAGTCTAGTCTAAAGGCCTGTGCGATGTTCAGTTGTGAAGATCTTGAGTTTTCGTTAAAAGGCATGTCCACGGCACCATGGCGAAGTTCGATGTCTCGCCATGGGAATAAAAGATGTTATAACTCAGGCATAAAATGTCCGATCTTCCCCAAACTTCACATGTGTGATAAGAGTCCTGACCTGAACAGATCTGAAGGCCAATATTCCACAGGGTGTGGCAGAATGACTCGATAGCGCCACCTATACACTTTCAACGGAGTGCGCCTCGAGCTATGTTTCACGTACATGTACAAAAATTGGTACACACATGTAACTCACCAATATCTACGAAAAAGTCTCTTGGTACGAAATCCGAATCCCAACAGAAGGTCGGTTATTGTGAATTTTCCCTGCAAAACTGGTGTTGTTTTTGCCATTTTCAGGGGTTGTACTTTAACGTACTCCTCCTAGAGATTTATTCAGATCAACACCAAACTTGGTCAGTGTAATCTAAAGCCATTTGCGATGTTAAATTGCGAAGGAATTGAGGTTTCTTTAAAGGGCGTGTCCATGGCGGCCTGACAAATTTCGATGTTTCGCCATGAAAAAGGAAGTTGCTGTAACTCAGACATACAATGTCCAATCTGCCCCAAACTTCACATGTTGGATGAGACTCTTGACCTGAACAGATCTACATGCCCATATTCAGTTATAGTCATAGCGCCACCTATTGGCAACAGGAAGTGACATTTTACACTGTGACAGATTATTTCTAGAAATTTTATGACATCAATGTCTTTTTTGTGGTCAGTCTAATCTAAAGACCTGTGTGATGTTTAGTTGTGAAGATCTTGATTTTTTGTTAAAAGGCGTGTCCATGGCGCCGTGACGAAGTTCGATGTCTCGTCATGGGAATAATAGATGTTAAATCTCAGGCATAAAGTGTCCGATCTTGCCCAAACTTCACATGTGTGATAAGGGTCCTGGCCTGAACAGATCTGAAGGCCAATATTCCAGAGGGTGTGGCAAAATGGCTCGATAGCGCCACCTATAAACTTTCAACGGAGTGCATATGCACATTCAATGGAGTGCTCCTCGAGCTATTTTTCACGTAGATGTACAAAAATCAGTACACACATGTAACACACCAATATCTACAAAAAAGCCTCTTGGTACGAAATCCGAATCCCAACAGGAATTCGGTTATTTAGAATTTTCTCTGCAAAATTGGCGCTGTTTTTGACATTTTCAGGGGTTGTACTTTAACGAACTCCTCCTAGAGATTTATTCAGATCTACAGCAAACTTGGTCAATTAAATCTAAAGGCCTTTACGATGTTAAATTGCGAAGATCTTGAGGTTTCGTTAAAGGGCGTGTCCATGGCGGCCTGACAAATTTCGATGTTTCGCCATGAAAAAGAAGTTGCTGTAACTCAGTCATACAATGTCCAATCTGCCCCAAACTTCACATGTTAGATAAGACTTCTGCCCTTAACAGATCTACATGCCCATATTCAGTTATAGTCATAGTGCCACATGCTGGCAACAGGAAGTGACATGTTTTACGCTGCGACAAACTACTCCTAGAAATAGTATGACATTAATGTTTTTTTTTTTTTTTTTTTGTGGTCAGTCTAATCTAAAGACCTGTGCAATGCTAAATTATGGAGATCTTGTTTTTTTTTTTAAAAGGCGTGTCCATGGCGCCATGACAAAATTTGTTGTCTCGCCACAGTAAAGGAAGTTGTTGTAACTCAGGCATAAAATGTTGGAACTTCCCCAAACTTCACATGTTCGATAAGAGTCCTGCCCTGAACACAACTGAAGGCCAATATTCCATTATAATGATAGCGCCACCTGCTGGCAACAGGAAGATTGGCACATATATGGAATAACTTTGATATATTCCACTTATATTTATCAGTTGAAATGCATGTTTCTCACCGCTCACCTATTTACTAAAGCCACTCGCTGCCGGTGAGCCCGGGTGCGAGGGCCCGTTCATCGCTGCTTGCAGCTTTAATTATTATTATACTTCTCCAAAATGAATCGCATTTTTGAGGGCCTAAACATACTCAAAGTGTCATGAAACTTTGCACACACCTCAGAACTGGTGAAAATTTACATCTGATATGGGTTTCAGAAGTGGGTGTGGCAAAATGGCTCGACAGCGCCACCTATACACATTCAACAGTGTGCGCCTCAAGCTATGTTTCACGTACATGTATGAAAATCGGTACACATGTGTAACTCTCCAGTACCTACAAAAAAGTCTCTTGGAGCAAAATTCTAAACCCAACAGGAAGTCGGTTATTTTTAATATTATGAGCAAATTTTGTGTCATTTTTGCCATTTCCATGCATTGTATTTTAATGAACTCCTCCTAGAGACTTATTCAGATCAAGACCAAATTTGGTATGCCTAATCTAAAGGCCTTTGCGATGTTAAATTGCGAAGATTTTGAGTTTTCATCGAAGGGCGTGTCCGTGGCAGCCTGGCGAATTTCGATGATTCGCCATGAAAAATGAAGTTGCTATAACTCAGACATACAATGTCCAATCTGCCCCAAACTTCACATGGTTGATAAGACTCTGAAACTGAATAGATTGACATGCCCATATTCAGTTATATTCATAGCGCCACCTATTGGCAACAGGAAGTGTCTTATTTTACGCTGCGAAGAACTACTCCTAGAAATTTTATGACATCAATGTCTTTTTTGTGGTCAGTCTAATCTAAAGGCCTGTACGATGTTAAATTGTGAAGATCTTGAGTTTTCGTTAAAGGGCGTGTCCATGGCGCCATGTCAAAGTTCGATGCCTTGCCATGGGAGTAGAAGTTGTTGTAACTCAGGCATAAAATATCAGATCTTGCCCAAACTTCACATGTTTGGTAAGAGTACTGACCTGCACACATCTGGAGGCTAACATTCCATTGGGTGTGGCAAAATGGCTCGATAGGGCCACCTATACATATTCAATGGAGTGCGCCTCGAGCTACATGTCATGTACGAAAATCGGTAAACATATGTAACACACCAATAGCTTCAAAAAAGTATCTTGGTACGAAATCCGAATCCCAACAGGAAGTCGGTTATTTTTAATTTTCCCTGCAAAATTGGTGTTGTTTTTGTCATTTTCAGGGGTTGTACTTTAAAGAACTCCTCCTAGAGATTTCTTCAAATCAACACCAAATTTGGTATGCCTAATCTAAAGTCCTTTGCGATGTTAAATTGGGAAGATCTTGAGTTTTCGTTGAAGGGCGTGTCCGTGGCGGCCTGGCAAATTTCGATGATTCGCCACGAAAAATGAAGTTGCTATAACTCACACATACAATGTTCAATCTGCCTCAAACTTCACATGTTTGATGAAACTCTGAACCTGAACGGATTGACATGCCCATATTCAGTTATTGTAATAGCGCCACCTATAGGCAACAGGAAGTGTCATATTTTACGCTGTGACGAACTACTCCTAGAAATGTTTTGACATCAATGTCTTTTTTTGTGGTCAGTCTAATCTAAAGGCCTGTGCGATGTTCAGTTGTGAAGATCTTGAGTTTTCGTTAAAAGGTGTGTCCACGGCACCATAGCGAAGTTCTATGTCTCGCCATGTGAATAAAAGATGTTATAACTCAGGCATAAAATGTCCGATCTTCCCCAAACTTCACATGTGTGATAAGGGTCCTGGCTTGAACAGATCTGAAGGCCATTATTCCACCGGGTGTGGCAGAATGGCTCGATAGCGCCACCTATACACTTTCAACGGAGTGTGCCTCGAGCTATGTTTCACGTACATGTACAAAATTTGGTACACACATGTAACTCACCAATATCTACAAAAAAGTCTCTTGGTACGAAATCCGAATCCCAACAGGAATTCGGTTATTTTGAATTTTCCCTGCAAAATTGGTGTTGCTTTTGCCATTTTCAGGGGTTGTACTTTAACGAACTCCTCCTAGATATTTATTGAGATCAACACCAAACTTGGTCAGTGTAATCTAAAGCCATTTGCGATGTTAAATTGCGAAGGACTTGAGGTTTCATTAAAGGGCGTGTCCATGGCGGCCTGACAAATTTCAATGTTTCGCCAAGAAAAAGGAAGTTGCTGTAACTCAGACTGTCCAATCTGCCCCAAACTTCACATGTTGGATGAGACTCTTGACCTGAACAGATCTACATGCCCATATTCAGTTATAGTCATAGCGCCACCTATTGGCAACAGGAAGTGACATTTTACACTGTGACAGAGTATTTCTAGAAATGTTATGACATCAATGTCTTTTTTGTGGTCAGTCTAATCTAAAGACCTGTGTGATGTTTAGTTGTGAAGATCTTGAGTTTTTGTTAAAAGGCGTGTCCATGGCGCCGTGACGAAGTTCGATGTCTCGTCATGGGAATAAAAGATGTTATAACTCAGGCATAAAATGTCCGATCTTGCCCAAACTTCACATGTGTGATAAGGGTCCTGGCTTGAACAGATCTGAAGGCCATTATTCCATCGGGTGTGGCAAAAAGGCTCGATAGCGCCACCTATACACTTTCAACGGAGTGCGTATACACATTCAACAGAGTGCGCCTCGAGCTATGTTTCACGTACATGTACAAAAATCGGTGCACATATGTAACACACCAATATCTACGAAAAAGTCTCTTGGTACGAAATCCGAATCCCAACAGGAATTCGGTTATTTTGAATTTTCCCTGCAAAATTGGTGTTGCTTTTGCCATTTTCAGGGGTTGTACTTTAACGAACTCCTCCTAGATATTTATTGAGATCAACACCAAACTTGGTCAGTGTAATCTAAAGCCATTTGCGATGTTAAATTGCGAAGGACTTGAGGTTTCATTAAAGGGCGTGTCCATGGCGGCCTGACAAATTTCGATGTTTCGCCAAGAAAAAGGAAGTTGCTGTAACTCAGACTGTCCAATCTGCCCCAAACTTCACATGTTGGATGAGACTCTTGACCTGAACAGATCTACATGCCCATATTCAGTTATAGTCATAGCGCCACCTATTGGCAACAGGAAGTGACATTTTACACTGTGACAGAGTATTTCTAGAAATGTTATGACATCAATGTCTTTTTTGTGGTCAGTCTAATCTATAGACCTGTGTGATGTTTAGTTGTGAAGATCTTGAGTTTTTGTTAAAAGGCGTGTCCATGGCACCGTGACGAAGTTCGATGTCTCGTCATGGGAATAAAAGATGTTATAACTCAGGCATAAAATGTCCGATCTTGCCCAAACTTCACATGTGTGATAAGGGTCCTGGCTTGAACAGATCTGAAGGCCATTATTCCATCGGGTGTGGCAAAAAGGCTTGATAGCGCCACCTATACACTTTCAACGGAGTGCGTATACACATTCAACGGAGTGCGCCTCGAGCTATGTTTCACGTACATGTACAAAAATCGGTGCACACATGTAACACACCAATATCTACGAAAAAGTATCTTGGTACGAAATCCGAATCCCAACAGGAATTCGGTTATTTTGAATTTTCTCTGCAAAATTGGTGTTGTTTTTGCCATTTTCAGGGGTTGTACTTTAACGAACTCTTCCTAGAGATTTATTCAGATCAACACCAAACATGGTCAGCGTAATCTAAAGGCCTTTGCGAAGTTAAATTGCGAAGATCTTGAGGTTTCGTTAAAGGGCGTGTCCATGGCGGCCTGACAAATTTCGATGTTTCGCCATAAAAAAGGAAGTTGCTGTAACTCAGACATACAATGTCCAATCTGCCGCAAACTTCACATGTTAGATAAGACTTCTGCCCTTAACAGATCTACATGCCCATATTCAGTTATAGTCATAGCGCCACCTATTGACAACAGGAAGTGACATGTTTTACGCTGCGACAAACTACGCCTATAATTTTTTTGAGATTAACATATATTTTGTGTCAGTCTAATCTAAAGGCCTGTGCAATGTTAACTGGTGGGGATCTTGAGTTTTTGTTAAAGAGCGTGTCCATGGCGCCATGACAAAATCTGATGTCTCGCCATAGCAAGAGAAGTTGTTGTAACTCAGGCATACAATACTTGATCTTCCCCAAACTTCACATGTTCGATAAGTGTCCTGGCCTGAACACATCTGAAGGCCAATATTCCATAATAATGAGAGCGCCACCTGCTGGCAACAGGAAGATTGGAACAGTGTATATGGAATATACTTTGATATATTCCATTTATATTTAGGACTTTAAATGCATATTTCTCACCGTTCACCTTTTTACTAATGCCACTCGTTGCCGGTGAGCCCGGGTGCGAGGGCCCGTTCATCGCTGCTTGCAGCTTTAATTATTATTATTATTATTAGGGCCCGAGCACCGATGGTGTGAGGACCCTCTTGGAATTGCTCCGCTTAATATTAGGGCCTGAGCACCTATGGTGTGAGGACCCTATTGTATCTGCTCCGTTTATTTTTATTATTATTATTATTACGGTACCAAATGAATCGCCTTTTTGAAGGACTAAATATACTCAAAAAGTCACGAAACTTTGCACACACCTCTGAACTGGCGAAAATTTACGTCTGATATGGGTTTCAGAAATGGACGTGGCAAAATGGCTCGACAGCGCCACCTATACATGTTCATAGGTGGCGCTGTCGAGCCATTTTGCCACACCCTCTTCTGAATCCTATATCAGACGAAAATTTTCACCAGGTTTGACGCGTGTGCAAAGTTTCATGACTTTTTGAGCATGTTAAAGCCCTCAAAAATGCGATTCATTCGGGAGAAGAAGAAGAAGAAGAATAAACAAAGCAGATACAAGAGGGTCCTCGCACCTCGGTGCTCGGGGTCTAATAATAATAATAAACAAAGCAGATACAAGAGGGTCCTCGCACCTCGGTGCTCGGGCCCTAATTAAAGCTGCAATCAGCGATGAACGGGCCCTCGCACCCGGGCTCACCGCCAGCGAGTGGCTTTAGTAAAAAGGTGAACGGTGAGAAATATGCATTTAAAGTCATAAATATAAGTGGAATATATCAAAGTTTACTCCATATATGTGTCAATCTTCCTGTTGGCAGCAGATGGCGCTATCATTATAATGGAAAATTGGCCTTCAGATGTGTTCAGGCCAGGACTCTTATCGAACATGTGAAGTTTGGGGAAGATAGAACATTTTATGCCCGAGTTACAACAACTTCTCCAATCTCCACAATTTAACATTGCACCGGCCTTTAGATTAGACTGACCACAAAAAATACATCAATGTCAAAACATTTCTAGGAGTAGTTTGTTGCAGTGTAAAACATGACACTTCCTGTTGCCAGCAGGTGGCGCTATGACTATAATGGAATATGGGCATGTAGATCTGTTAAGGGCAGAAGTCTTATCTAACATGTGAAGTTTGGGGCAGATTGGACATTGTATGTCTGAGTTAAAGCAACTTCCTTTTTCATGGCGAAACATCAAATTTTATCAGGCCGCCATGGACACGCCCTTTATCGAAAGCTCAAGATCTTCGCAATTTAACATCGCAAAGGCCTTTAGATTTAACTGACCAAGTTTGGTGTTGATCTGAATAAATCTGTAGGAGGAGTTCGTTAAAGTACAACCCCTGAAAATGACCAAAACAATGCCAATTTTGCAGAGAAAATTCTAAATAACCGACTTCCTGTTGGGATTCGGATTTCGTACCAAGAGACTTTTTTGTAGGTATTGGTGTGTTACATATTTGTACCGATTTTCGTACATGCACGTGAAACATAGCTCGAGGCGCACTCTGTTGAAAGTGTATAGGTGGCGGTATCGAACCATTTTGCCACACCCGATTGTCCTTCAGATGTGTTCAGGTCAGGTCTCTTATCACACATGTGAAATTTGGGGAAGATAGAACAAATTATGCCTGAGTTACAACAACTTTTATTCCCATGGCAAGACATCGAACTCATATGTAACACACCAATACCTACAAAAAAGTGTCTTGGTACGAAATCCGAAGAAAGAAAACTCAAGATCGAAGTTCGAAGTTCGCCACATCCGATGGAATATTGGCCTTCAGATCTGTTCAGGCCAGGACCCGAAAGGAAGTTCGATGTCTCGCCATGGGAATAAAAGATGTTATAACTCAGGCATAAAATGTCTGATCTTCCCCAAACTTCACATGTGTGACCTGACCTGAACAGATCTGCAGGCCAATATTCCACCGGGTGTGGAAGAATGGCTCGATAGCGCCACATATACACTTTCAACGGAGTGCGCATCAAGCTATGTTTCACGTACATGTACAAAGATTGGTACACACATGTAACTCACCAATATCTACAAAAAAGTCTCTTGGTACGAAATCCGAATCCCAACAGGAAGTCAGTTATTTTGAATTTTCCCTGCAAAATTGGTGTTGTTTTTTCCATTTTCAGGGGTTGTACTTTAACAAACTCCTGCTAGAGATTTATTCAGATCAACACCAAACTTGGTCAGTGTAATCTAAAGCCATTTGCGATGTTAAATTGCGAAGGACTTGAGGTTTCGTTAAAGGGCGTGTCCATGGCGGCCTGACAATATTGATATCTCGTCATGGGGAAAAAAGATGTTATAACTCAGGCATAAAGTGTCCGATCTTGCCCAAACGTCACATGTGTGATAAGGGTCCTGGCCTGAACAGATCTGAAGGCCAATATTCCATTGGATGTGGCAAAATGGCTCGTTAGCGCCACCTATACACTTTCAACGGAGTGCGTATACACTTTCAACGGAGTGCGCCTCGAGCTATGATTCACGTACATGTACAAAAATCGGTACACAAATGTAACACACCAATACCTACGAAAAAGTCTCTTGGTATGAAATCCGAATCCCAACAGGAATTCAGTTATTTAGAATTTTCTCTGCAAAATAAGTGTTGTTTTTCTAAATAGCTAAGTAATGCTATTGTTTTCGTATGCTTCTAGAATTTTGCCAGCCTGTCTAACACTTTTTGACACTTTTAAATTTGTTCCTAGGAGTCCATAACAGTGTTAACCTTGTCATTTCCTGTTACCAGCAGGTGGCGCTATGACTATAACTGAATTTGGACATGGGTGTTTGTTCAGAACCAAACACCTATCACACGTGTGAAGTTTGGGGAAGATCGGACATTGCTTGCCTGAGTACCAGCAGCTTCCTTTTTCACTGCATTAGTAGCATGCTTCAGCCCTTAGCTAAGTGATGCTAGCATTTTTTAGTATGCTTCTAGAATGTTGCCAGCCTATTAAATACTTGTCGTTGCTTTTTATTATTTTGCAAGGAGTCCATAACAGTGTTAGACATTCCACTCTCTGTTGCCATTAGGTGGCGCTATGACTATTATCGAATACGGGCATGTTTATGTGTTCAGGACAGGACTCATCAAACTTGTTCAATTTGGGGAAGATTGGACACTGTATGCCTGAATTACAGTAACTTCCTGATTCACTGCAGTAATATGATGCTTTAGAATTTAGCTAAGTGTTGCTAAAATGTTTTAGTATGTTTCTAGCATTATGCCAGTGTATTTATCACTTGCTGGCACTTTTCAATATGTTGCTAGAAGTCCATTAACAGTGTTACACATTACACTTCCTGTTACCAACATGTGGCGCTAGGACTATAACCGAATACAGGACTTTTGTCAAACGCGTGAAGTTTGGGGCAGATCAGATGTTGCTAGCCTGAGTTAGAGCAACTTCATTATTCAATGCAAGTGTTGCATGCTTTAACACTTAGCTAAGTGTCGCTAGCATGTTTTATTATGCTTGTAGCATGTTGCCAGCTTATTTAACACTTGTTGACACTTTTTAATATGTTCCTAGGAGTCCAAAAGAGTGTTAACCATGTAACTGGTGGCGCTATTACTATAACTGAATTTGGTCATGGGTGTTTGTTCTGGACAGAACACCTATCACACATGTGAAGTTTGGGTCAGATCGCACATTGCTTGCCTGAGTTACAGCAACTTCCTGTTTCACGGCGAAACATCACATTTTGTCAAGCCGCCAGGGACATAGGGACACCTTGACGGAAACTCAAAACCGTAATTTAACATCACAAAGGTCTTTGATGACGCTCACCAAATTTGAAGACAATCAGAATAAAACTGTAGGAGTTCGTCAAAGTACGAGGCATGGAAATGGCAAAAACTGCACAAGAATTGTACAGGAAATTCAAAATAACTTACTTCCTGTTGGGTTTTGGATTTTGTACCAAGATACTTTTTTGTAGATAATGGTGTGTTACATGTGTGTACCGATTTTCATGCATGTATGTGAAACATAGCTCGAGGTGCACTCCAGTGGCGCTATCGAGCCATTTTGCCACACCCACTTCTGAAACCTATATCAGATGTACATTTTCGCCAGTTCTGATGTGTGTGCAAAGTTTCATGAGTTATGGAGCATGTTTAGGCAAGAATAATAATAATAATAATAATAATAATAATAAACAGAGCAATTCCAATAGGGTCCTTGCACTGCAGTGCTCGGGCCCTAAAAAATAAGAATAGCCAACATTATGCCAGGATGACAAGTGGGAAAAACTATTTTGACAATTACCATAAGCCTATGCTTACCCAAGTACAAACCAAAACCTTTCAATAAAAGTGCAACAAAGCAAAGAAAAGTTTTTTTTTTTTTTTTTTTTGCTTTTTTCATTTATAACAGTAGGCTAGGCTAGGATTAGAACAGTAGCTAAATACTACGAAAAATATTACGGAAGATCAGACACATCTCCTCCATCATAATTAAATAAACATGAAATGAGAGTTTCCTTTAAAAAAAACAAGACACTCTGTGTTAACAGGTGACAGCCAGTTGCTAGTGTGGGAACCAATGTCCCCAGCAGTACTGAAAAGTTTTTCACTAGGCACAGAGGTTGGTGGCGCACAGAGGTAGATCTTTGCCGTTTTTACCAGCAGTGGAAATCGCTGCTGGTTTGTCTTCCACCACTGAAGAGGATTTTCTATAAGAGGAATCAAAGGCTCACCGAAAAAAAATGCTTATCTCCACGTCAGCACCCGATGTGACTGGCTCTGTATTGCTACAGTACAGATCGTCTCAGCCACTCTAGATTCCTGAACAGTGTCGTTTAATGGGAACTGTCGGGCTGTGTTCCTCCTCAGGCTGTTCAGTTGAAGTAATAGGCCTAGCGTATGCATCTTGATTGGATTCAGATAAACAGGATACAGCCTCCTGCACAAGCAACTTTGATCGACATTGTTCTGTGTCACTCCCCCAAAATTTCATCTTGTATCTTGGATCCAGACTTGTTTGCCACAACTTAGTGGCTATTCTCCTCGCTTCCCTCAAATCTATCCTGCAGAGATTTCTGCAAGCGGGTTTTCATCTGCTTGATTCCATGATCGTCTGTTTCATTGTGGACATAGCGCTTCAACATCATCACAGCTGGCAGGACAGTGGATATGCATGCATTTTCTCCGCTTATTTCTCTAGTCAACTCCTCGAAGGGTCTGAGCACCTTGAGAACATCTTCTATCAGAGTCCACCTCTGTGCATGAATATGCTGCATACCCTCTTTTTTTGGGCACGTAGAGGTTTATGGCACGTTTTTGTCCTGTTCTGTTATGTCGAATTCCATAGTGTTGACACATCCTGGATTAAAGAAGAGTGCCTAAAGTGGCCAACAGTTTTCCTGGACAGTGCGATCAGGAAAGAGACACTTGACTGTGATAAAAGACTGTCGTGGATGCACAACTGGAGCGTGTGTGCAAAACAGCAAACATTTGGAACCCCTGCCTCGGACATGGGTTTCCGCATGTTTGCAGCTTTGTCCCTCAAGACCAGGTGACACTTGTTAACAGGTATGTCCCCACGCTTTGACCATTTCTTGCACGTGTTCTTTTATGCGGGAAGTGATGGACTTGTGCATTTCAGGGATGATTTTGTCAGCAAAAAAGCGCCTTGATGGGATTTTGTAACGTGGCTCAAGCAGATGGAGTAGCTCATTGAATCCAGTGTCTTCCACTATGCTATATGGCTGCAAGTCAATGGCTATCATTTTCCGAATTGCTGCATGAATGGCTTTAGCTCATGTGTGATCTGAGGGCCACTGTTTGTGTGGTATAGGGATAGCAAAGCTAGTAATGGTCGGCTGGTTAGTGCACGTTTTTAGCTGCAACTGTCCTTTCACTGCCGTACCTGAAGTTGCTGTATTTTGGCTGCTGTCTGTAGATTCCTTCATGCACAACTCATATTCTTTTGGATGTTTTAGATGCAAATGTTTTAACTGAGGTGAAGTTGTGTACTGTTTAGGGTCAAGTCGGCATTGCAAATTGAACATGTAGCTCGACTTCAATGCCTTCTTTTGGTTGAAAGTACTGCCAAACAAAACTTTTTTTGCTTACGACTTCCATTTCAGATTCTCACAGCCTAATACATTCGAAAGGTCCACATGTAAACAACTTCACATAATCAACGGCCGCGTGACGTCAACCAGTGTAGTGCAAGCCTAGAGTTCAGTTCGGTGAGAAAAAAAAAAATGTAAGGTTCGGCCGAAACCAAACCCCATCAAAAATCCCAGTATTCGTCCAAAACCGAATCCTGGATTCAATGCATCCCTAATACAGTCATTGTCTGGCCTTCTTAACTTGAGCTTGAATGTGATTAGTCCAGGTCAGGTCCTCGTAGATGTGTAGACGAAGGTATTTTAAGATGCTCACTCTCTCCACCGGGGTCCCGTTAATGATGAGTGGGGTGTATATCCACTGCTGCCTACTCCTGAAGTCCACAACCAGCTCCTTTGTTTTGCTGACATTCAGAAAGAGACAGTTTGTTTGGCACCAGGATGTCAGACTTTCTACCTCATCAAGGTAGGCAACCTTATTGTTGTTGGAGAAGTGGAGGTGTGGGAGGACGCACCATCATATGTGTAGAGGGATTAAAGCAGCGGGCTCAAAACACATCCTTGTGGGGCTCATCAGGTTGATGATGTTAGAGGTGGTCTGACCCACCCTCACTACCTGAGGTCTGTGTGATAGAAAATCAAGAACCCAGTCACAGAGTGGGGCATTCAGTCCGAGGTTTTCGAGCTTAGAGAGCAGATTGTGGAGGACTATATGTTGAAGGCTGAGCTATAATGTATAAACAGCAGCCTCACATAATTCCGTTTGTTGTGGTCAGTGTGGTTGATAGTGGCGTGTAGGAGGTAGCAGACAGCATCCTCAGTAGACCTATTAGGGCAATCGGTGAACCGGAGTGGGTCAATGCTGTTAGGGATAGAGGAACAGATGGTGTTCTTGAAAAGCCTCTGGACCATGACGTGAAAATCAACTTGAAGCCCGGCCCGAGGGGTGTAAAAAAAGTTGGGCTCGGGATGAAATGCACCAAAAAAGGAACATTCTTACATCATTTGCTCACCCTTATGTCAGATTGGCACAAATGGAGATTAAACCCAGAAAATCTCACAGCATCTCCATTGTCAAAGGCTGACTTGCTAATGAAAGGTTCTGTATATAGATAGGGCCCAAACCAACGGTCATGGTAAAGCCCATCAAAAGCCTTGGACGTTGGTACACCACAGACCTTGAAGAATGAAAACAGATGGAACAACTCAGACAAGAGACAGTCAGTGGACTCAAAACTCTTCCAGGAAAGTTGAAACTGTGGTGTGTTAAATTTGTTTTGTTGCCATGGCTTATTTCCATGTACAAGATCACTTTATCTCACGCCAAGGCCCTGGAGAGACTGGTGAGTACACAACTGATGAAATGGATTGAGCAACCAAGATGCCTTAGTAGCATAGGGATGTACGTCAATGGAGCTCTATCTCTCTTCCAATTTCGAAGCCTTGTGGAGGAGTAGAAATGCGCCAAAACGAGTCTGGAGATGATGCTTAAAGAATCACGTTATCCTTGTGTAAGAGATGGTGCTCCAACATTGGCAACAGGGAGGAAATGGAATCCAGTTACAGCAGTTGCTGATGCAAAGGCAGCCCTCAGACACTGGTATATTGTGGGGTAATTCCAATATTGTAGAGGGAGAGGTATTCCGTCAAGTGTAACTAACTAGATGCGCTAGAGCAGTCTCTAAGCCCAACAAGGCTGCTGGATGAGTTGAGAAGGTATAGAACTGTGTAAAATCACTTTGAGTTAGCATGGAAGCATGAAGACCAACAGGGTAAGTTTTATCATGAGAGCCACATATGGTGTGCTGCCCTAGCCAAAACATTGCAGGAATGGTGTGGACAAGACCCAGCCTGCCACCTGCATGCAGCCCCAGCAAACCTCAGAGATATCCTGGTGAGTAGTAAGACCAGCCTGACACAGCGAAGGTATAACATGGTGCCACAATCAAGTACTGAAGTGCTTGGTGGCAGCAATGGAGACCAAGAGAGTGTCAATAAATGCCATCCCCCAAAATACCAAGAATACCTTAACAAAAAGGCAGTCCTTTGTTAGGGAAGCGTGGCAAGACACATGACAAAATATTATAGAGCCCATTGTAATCAGTGAAGCTACACTGGATGCAGCACAACACTTGACAAATCCCAGACAGTAAACGGCCTTGTCCTATTTGAGAGTTCAATTGTCCTGTGTAGACAGACTTAACCTGTTGCGATGCGACAGTGTCGTGTCCAGTGTGAACACAGAACACTGTTCCAAACCACCGCCAAGCATTAACTACTCATCTGCACGCACTCTCTTTGAAATAGGAATTCATTGACACATTTCTTGTTAACATCTTTCATATATCACTGTCTTGTTTGTATTTGGCCAGATTAGAGAAAGCCTCACCAAACCTGTCCAGCCAGGTGTTTGCATTCTGGGAACTTGAAGACACTTGTACAAACGCGGAAAGGTGATATGAATGAAGATGGCTCAATAATCGGCGATGTAGTATTTGGTTTCCTAACAAGGTCGATTGCCTAACACAAAATTAATTTGCTGAATGCATAAACTTTAATTTCCTGCGCTCAAACCTGCCAATCTAAATGAAACGCTGTTTATGGCATTTGAGGCAATTGTGAATTACCATAGACTTACAATCTAAATAAAACAATTTTCTGCTATTACAGTTATTACAATTGTATACAAAACTTTGTATTATGCTTGTTATAGTGTGTGACGTCACGTGCACTACCGCCGGTGGCAGTAGACAACCACTGTCATGACAATCACTGTCTGACAGTCCCTTGGGAAGAGGCCATTAATAAGGCCTTTGAAAGGAAGAAGCTGTGATATGTCAACTTGGTAGCTGAGGCAGAGGAGCAAGGAAGGACAGTGAAAGTATACACGTTGGAAGTGGGCAGCAGGGGATTTGTGGCTAGTTCCACTATAAAGCTTCTGAAGGAGTTGGGCATCAGAGGACAGGTCCAGTGGAGGATAGTCAGGGAAACGAACAATGTCGCTGAAAGAATCGAAGCGGATGGACACAGTGTGGGCTGCCAAATCACCATGTAACAAAGTGACACACACTCGGGTCAGATCAGCCTGTGTTAGGCCTGCCTCGACTGAGGTTGTCTTGGGATGAAGGGTCAAAACACCCAATGAGGCTGGGGTACACAACTGATGACGTGTTGGATTGTTGGAAACACCATACAAAGTTAATTGGAATCATCACCTCAACAAAATTCACCCAGGCTAACTTTGAAAAGAAACTGGGATCTGATGGACATCAGTTAAGGTGTCTAACTGGCAACATTCATGAAAGATAAGTACACATCAACAAAACATCAAGGATCCCCACCTAATGACTGCAGTGAAGAACTGTACCGTCTTCATCTATACATCTTGACATAATAGTCTTTCTTATTGTTCCCCAGTCATGCATAAAGCAAATGTAAATTCACAATTGTTTATAGGGTTTTGAAGCAAGCACCACGGACATGTGGACAGTGTTTTCACTACTTCCTGTTGGCCTTCTGTAGCTAATCATAGCTCCGTGTAGCTGTTTTAATTTTTTTCTCTAGAATCATTATCTAACTATAACTCTGTTTTTTAAAGTGATAAAATATAACTTAATTCACACCATATTTCTGATATTATCAATCAATCTTATCAGATTAATTTTGATCGTTCACTTTTATTTTATATCTGTGAGTGCAGTACACCTGCAAAGCGTTAACACTCGTTAGCTTGTCATTAGCGTTTTCATTCAAACCTATCGCTGTTTTCTTTTCTCCTCTCCTCTCTCTCACTCCAGTTTTTCACAAGTTCATCAAACAACCGCAGTAAGAATATTTCATCAAGCACGGCGAGTAATGGCTTCTCCTGCTATTGTTATTTGCACCTCGTCACATGTACAGTTTGTGGGTCACAGATGAGGTATTCACATGTGATAAATGCAGGGAAACAGTTAGGCTGACAGAGAAGATTTCAGAATTAGAGATATGCATCCAAACTTTAATTGAGGACAGTAAGAATGTTAGGGCTCTATATACGGCGTTGGATGCGTCTAGCTCAGGGATTCCTGTACATTGTTCGGTTCCGGCAACAGAGCACTCAGTGATGCACCCACTGAGAAACCTGATGAAAGTGCTCTAGTTATTGGTGATTTTATTGTACGGAAAGTGATTATAGAGACACCAGCCACCATAGTCAAATGTTTACCGTGAGCCAGAGCGCCTGACATCTTGGCAAATTTAAAAGTGCTGGCTAATGCTAAACGTAAATACAGTAAGATTGTTATTCATGCCCGTGCTAATGATGTTCGACTTCGCCAGTCAGAGATCACTAAAAATAACATTAAAGAGGTTTGTGAACTTGCAAGCACAATGTCAGACACTGTAATATGCTCTGGTCCCCTCCCTTCTTACTGTGGTGACGAAATGCATAGCAGATTTTCATCACTCAATGGCTGGATGTCTAAGTGGTGCCCACAGAATAACATAGGTTTCATAGACAATTGGACGAGCTTTTGGGGCAGACCTGACCTGTTGAAAAGAGATTGTCTTCATCCCTCCTGGGGCGGCGCCACTCTTCTCTCTAGAAATATGGCAAATAGTGTTTATACTTGACTAACTGTGGCCCAGGTCAGGAAGCAGACAGACTGGCTAAATCGACCGTCTGCTAGCTGCCTCATGTCACTGAGGTCAGCTAATTCTCAGCACATAGAGACTCTTTCACCTAGATATCAAATTATAGAGATTGTGTCTGTTCCACAAACTAGAAAATACAAAAAACGTCCAAACCAAGTTAAGATTAACAATTTAATTGAGGTTCAACAAATAAAAAACAGATGAAATATGGATAAACAAATGATAAAGCTTGGCTTATTGAATATCAGATCCCTTTCTACAAAACCACTTTTTGTAAATAATATGATCACTGATCATAACCTAGATGTGCTCTGTTTGACAGAAACCTGGTTAAAACCTGATGATTACATTATTTTAAATGAGGCCACCCCCGAAGATTACTGTTATAAACATGAGCCGCATCTAAATGGCAAAGGGGGAGGTGTTGCTTCAATTTATAACAACGTTTTCAGGATTTCTCAGAGGGCAGGCTTCAAGTGGGTCATTCTACAGAAATGTCCATTTTTCTGTCCCTAGCCTTTACAGAAATATTACACTTGAAAAACACATTAGGTTTACAATTTTTTTATATTTAAAAATGAAACAATATGTAATTTGAACAATTACACTTTCTTGAGCCATCAATGTGGCAATATTTGATTTTTATTAATTAATTAGAATTCCAAGCACCACAGAAGTGCTCGTCCCCACAGTCTTGTACAGAGGGAAAATGCTTTATTTTGAGGTCAAAAACAGTGTTTTCTTCCATTTAAAATACAACCATGTGTCCATAACTATAAAATATATGATGTAAATTACATTAAAAAACAAAATGCTAAATAAATATTATAAAATATATAATGAAAGTAGTGGTCCCCTGGAGTTGTGTCACTGGTGTTACCGTTTAACAAAAAAGCTCTTATTGTGAAATAACAATCACGCTGATGACATCACTCGACTTTCTTCTTCCAATTTTCTGGAGATCTATGAAGAGAAGCCCATGGTAAGTCCACTGTCTCTTTTCAATTATCAGAAATCTTCTCATTTATCTCATGATTTCATATGAAGCTTTTAGTTGAAGTCACTGGTATGACCTCTTTTATTGTTTGGGCATTGTAAAAAACTAGAATACAAATGGATTAAACTACTTAATTTAGTGAGTACACCATGATTGACAACATGTGGTTTGATACCTTGCAGCAGCCATTTTGTAAAATGCAGTTTTCATGAAAATTGTCACTGGTGTTACTGTCACTGGTGTCACCTTCCTTATGGGTAACACCAGTGAAGATCAGTAACACCAGTGACTCCCTTTTATAGATAAACTTTGTTCAAAGCTATTCATTTAGTTATTTTGCATAAAATAGCACTAAAATTGTGATTCTAACTTTTCTTTGTCATTGTTAATCCTCCTTTGGTCATGTATTTCTAAATTGAGGGTACGGCTAAACTGAGCGCAGCTGAGAAACAGCGACTTTACAGAAAGCGTAGGGATGATGATCCTGAACACAGAGCAGAGTATTTGCAGAAAAGGAAACAGAGCTATGTCCGTGACATTGTCACACAAAAAAGAAAGAGAGTAAGTAATTTGAGTGAAAGGGAGAAGAGATATGAGCGAAAGGCATGGAGGGCCCGTCAGCAAAGATGCAGGCAAAGAGTCAGAGCAGGAGCATTGACCACCTCCCCCCCCCCATCATCACCAGATAGATCACCCAGCGTTTCAAGGTACAAACTGAACTGTTACAAATACAGAAATAAATGGTGAAAGAGATATAAAAGTGCATAGCATTCAGTACCTCCACATACACACTCACACTCACTCACAAACACACTCTCTCTCTCTCTCTCTCACACACACACACACACACACACACACACTCTCGCACACACACTCATACTCACTCTCACACACACACACACACACGTTTGTTTTTGTGTAAAGTGTGTTCATCCCATAGGTGTAATGGTTTTTATAATGTAGAAACTGTATATTCTATTGCCATTCACCAACCCTACACCTAACCCTAACACTCACAGGAAACTTTGTGCATTTTTACTTTCTCAAAAAATCTCATTCTGTATGATTTATATGCATTTTGAAAAATAGGGACAAGGGTTATGTCCTCATAAGTCACCCTCTCCTTGTAATACCTGTGTCATACCCATGTCATTATACAGAGTTGTGTCCTGATATGATACAGAAACAAGAGCACTCTCTCTCGCTCACTCTCACACACACACACTCTCTCTATCTCTCACACACACTCAAGCTAGGGTTAAATGAGTGAGAACTTTTTTTCAAGAAAATATTTTGCTTTACAGACTACTACAACGAGGGAGGAGACAACGTAGGAGAGATGCACAAAGGAAACAAAGGGAAATAAAGAAACTGAAAGACAAGATCATCGGTTAGAAACAAAGATATGAAATAGTGAAGAAATGAAGTTAAAATGTTAAGTTAAAATGTTGTCTACACTGTAAAACCCGACAAGTTAACTTAACTCAAATCGTTTGAGTAAACTGATTGCCTTGACTGTAATACCCGACAAGTAAACTTAACTCAAACGGTTTGAGTAAACAGATATCCTTAAGTTATGTTAACTCAAACCGTTTGAGGAAACCGATTGCCTTAAACCGTTTAAGTTGAAAAAACTAACAGTTATGAGTACTCTGAACTTAATTCAGTTGAGTTCCCTGAAAGAAGATATACATTGCAATTAAGTGATTAAGTGATTAATTGAGCTTTAGTGATGAACACCTGCTGTTAACAAACAGAATTACTGAAGAAAAGAGAGAAAGGAACAACAGCTGACTTCAGACACAGCCTCACTCAAACCTGACAAGTTATGTTAACTCAAACCGTTTGAGGAAACTGATTGCCTTAAACCATTTAAGTTGAAAAAACTAACAGTTATGAGTACTCTGAACTTAATTCAGTTGAGTTAATTGAAAGAAGATATATATTGCAATTAAATAATTAAGTGATTAACTAAGTGCTGATTGAGAATTAGTGATGAACAGCTGCTGTTAACAAACAGAATCACTGAAGAAAAGAGAAACACAAGAACTACTACAACTGACTTCAGACACAGCCTTAGATGAAATCAACTGAAATAAAATACATGAAATCTCTCAAGATCTGATTAAACAACCCCTCAAACAGCATCACCAGCTCCACTTATTAATAACCAGACTGACTTTATTTCTGTCAGACGTCTACAGAAGATCTTATTGAGAATGAACTAAGGTTTAGATGTTGATTTATTGTTTCATTTGAAGTAACCATGTTAGAGATCAGTGTTTGCTTTAGTTGGGCTCTTAACCCTTGATTTCGGTTTTAGTCTTTTCTCTGGCTGTTATAACCGTGTGTTTCTAAAACACGTGTTGTAACTCAAAAGCCCAGAAGAAATGCCATCAGGTGTTAACCTGTATCTAGGTGTAGGTTGTTATACTAAGTATAGGTGATGATAATTATTCATTATTATTCAAATATATATATCTGTACAGAGTCTAATCTCTGAGGAAACAAATGTGTAATTAGTAGAAGTGGATCTAATAAAAGTGACACTAAGAGTCTGTGATAATCAGTTAATATAAAAATGGCTTCATAAACATTTTGTACACATACATTTGTATTCCATCCCAGTAGTTGGTCAGACACAGACATCAATAATCAGAATATGAACCTCAACAATGGTGACAAAAAAACATGCTGCAATGCATGCTGGGTACTATTGTAGTACAAAACTCATCCATGGCGCCCAGCATGCTCTGCAGCATTTTTTTTTTTTTTAATGGTCACCATTGTTGAGGTTCATATTCTGATTATTGATGTCTGTGTGTGACTGTTTGACACCGTAGAAGACCACACTGTTTGGAAAGTCATTGTATTAACTGATTATTACAGAACCACTGGCTCTTAGAATCACTTTTACAATAATCAATCAAATTACACAACACCTATTTCATCAGAGATTAGACTCCTAGCAGTTCAATAATTGATGATTATCATCACCGACATAAAGTGTAACAACCTACACCTAGGTACAGGTTAACACCTGATGTCATTTCTTCTGGGCTTTTGAGTTACAACAAATGTGTTTTAGAAACACACAGTTATAACATCCAGAGAAAAGACTAAGACAGAATCAAGGGTCAAGAGCCCAACTAAAGCAAACACTGATCTCTAACATGGTTACTTCAAATGAAACAATAAATCAACATCTAAACCTTAGTTCATTCTCAATAAGATCTTCTGTAGACGTCTGACAGAAATAAAGTCAGTCTGGTTATTAATAAGTGGAGCTGGTGATGCTGTTTGTGGGGTTGTTTAATCAGATCTTGAGAGATTTCATGTATTTTATTTCAGTTGATTTCATCTAAGGCTGTGTCTGAAGTCAGTTGTAGTAGTTCTTGTGTTTCTCTTTTCTTCAGTGATTCTGTTTGTTAACAGCAGCTGTTCATCACTAATTCTCAATCAGCACTTAGTTAATCACTTAATTATTTGAATGCAAAGTTTTAAAACTTACAGGGTTTAAATCAAGGCAATCTGTTTACTCAAACGGTTTGAGTTCAGTTTACTTGTCAGGTTTTACAGTGTATGATATTTTTCTAACTCTGATTTCAGTTCTTATGAAATAAGTCATTTGTATATGTTATGTATGTCACTGGTGATTTGTTGTGTCACTGGTGTTACTGTTTTTTTTTTCTTTCACATTAAATAAAATCTGTCATATGTGGCATAATGATCATTTTAAATTCATTGAATTCTGCTGCACTTAAGAGTTAAGCTTTAAATGATTGTATTATTGCTTGTTTAAAACCTTTTTTTCAAATATTTTCATTGTTATAGCAAATACATGGTTGTGCAATTGAACTAACATCATTCAGTCACACTTTTAACAAACCTGATTAAAATAAATAAAACATAATCACCGTATTAGTTAGATCATCATTAATTTTCTGTACCTCTGACTGCATGTGCTGAAAAAAAAATTAAAAAATATTTCATAAACACCTTTAATATCGCTAAAGAAGTAAGGTAACACCAGTGACAAAAAAATGGTGTATGCGGTCTTTAAATACATGCACACAAAAAATAAAAAATGATTAAGCTGTAATTTATGTGTACTCATAAAATCAAAGGGTAATCTAATAATGTGGTGTAAGTTTAAATGTTAGAAAAAGAAATCAATTTTAAGAGATCTTGCCATACCAAATGTGGACGTTTCTGTAGAATGACCCAAGTATAACTCGTTTGAAGTAATGGTGCTTCATATAACATTATCCAGAGAAACAAATGTTAATGATAAATTCCCTGTTATGTTTGTACTGGCTACTGTATACAGGCCACCAGGGCACCATACATACTTTATTAAAGAGTTTGGTGATTTTACATCCGAGTTAGTTCTGGCTGCAGATAAAGTTTTAATAGTTGGTGATTTTAATATCCATGTTGATAATTAAAAAGATGCATTGGGATCAGCATTTATAGACATTATGAACTCTATTCGGGTTAGACAACACGTTTCAGGACCCACTCATTGTCGAAATCATACTCTAGATTTAATACTGTCACTTGGAATTGATGTTGATAGTGTTGAAATTATGCAGCCAAGTGATGATATCTCAGATCATTATTTAGTTTTGTGCAAACTTCATATAGCCAAAATTGTAAATTCTATTTCTTGTAACAAGTAAGGAAGAACCATCACTTCTACCACAAAAGACTGCTTTTTAAGTTATCTTCCTGATGTATCCAAATTCCTTAGCATATCCAAAACCTCAGAACAACTTGATGATGTAACAGAAACTATGGACTCTCTCTTTTCTAGCACTTTAAATACAGTTGCTCCTTTACGCTTAAGGAAGGTTAAGGAAAACAGTTTGACACCATGGTATAAAGGAGCATACTCGCACCCTAAAGAGAGCAGCCCGAAAAATGGAACGCAGCTGGAGGAAAACAAAACTAGAGGTATTTCATATTTCTTGGCAGGAAAGTAACCTATCCTACGGAAAAGCATTAAAAACTGCCAGAACCGAATACTTTTCTTCTCTTTTAGAAGAAAAAACAAACATAACCCCAGGTATTTATTCAATACAGTGGCTAAATTAATGAAAAATAAAGCCTCAACAAGTGTTGACATTTCCTAACATTACAGCAGTAATGACTTTATGAACTACTTTAACATCTAAAATAAATACTGTTAGAGATAAAATTGCAACCAGTCAGCCATCAGCTACAGTATCGCATCAGACCCCCTGAACTATAGACCCCCTGAGGAACAGTTCCACTCTTTCTCTACTATAGGAAAGGAAGAATTGTATAAACTTGTTAAATCATCTAAACCAACAACATGTATGTTAGACCCTAAATTCTGAAAAAAAAAACAAAAAAAAAAACAGGGGTGTTAATTATTCCCTTTTTCTCTATTATAATAATAAGTGATTGGGTCATGGTCAGATATTACATGACCACCTCAGTACCTCCTTCAAGTTCTTGAGTGGAAGGTGACAGACGAAGCAGGAAGTGAAGCAGGACTACCCGTGCAACCTAATTGGGTGGCAGCTACTACCCCATGCTATATGTACAGACCCTAATAAAATCCAAAACTAGAGAAATCTGTCAGGAAGGATAAGGAGAAAGCAAATAATTGTCTGTGGCCACTACATACAACATCATTCTCTTTTTTGGTGGTTGTTGAGCTGTTAACTCTTGTGCACTTGTCACTTTGATTTGCACCAAAGCAAGGTGAAACTGATTCACAATCATTTTACGCATCCTAACTGGACCTACTGATATCCCTGAAGTTTAACTGAGTTGGTGTTATGAAGGAACTGTGATTATTAAGTAAGTTTTTTTAGCAGTGTATTAATTACTGAGTAATTAAGTACTTAAATGAACAATTACACTGTAAAAAGAATATCATAAAATAAAGTGTAACTCCCAAAATAAACAAATATAAACACCTTTAGTGATATGGCATCTTTAAAGCACTAAATTTGGGGTGCACAAAACACCAATAAGATTATAGAACACTTATTAAATAATTACTTATAAAAATCAGCCAATTACATGACATAATTTGAGCCAACAGCACTGTTTCTTTCAAAGACTCGTTCGACTGACAATGTTTTTTTTTTTTTTTTTTTATGGCCAAAGAAGTTATCTTTCAAAAAGTGTCTGGGTGCATCACTAATGCATCATCAGTTTGGCCATAAGTGTGAAATTCATTTGATTGGTGAAACACACAAATTTGAAAAACTAATGGAATGCATAGTCGATATAAAAAACCGGATGACGAGTAATTTCTTACTGCTAAATTCAGAAAAAACAAAACTCCGCTTGTAATAACCTAGAACACTGTCTAAGACTTGATGGTTGCTCTGTCAATTCTTCGTCATCAGTTAGGAACCTAGGTGTGCTATTTGATCGCAATCTTTCCTTAGAAAGCCACGTTTCTAGCATTTGTAAAACTGCATTTTTCCATCTCAAAAATATATCTAAATTACGGTCTATGCTCTCAATGTCAAATGCAGAAATGTTAATCCATGCATTTATGACCTCAAGGTTAGATTATTGTAATGCTTTATTGGGTGGTTGTTCTGCATGCTTAGTAAACAAACTACAGCTAGTCCAAAATTAGCCCGGTCCTGTCATCGCTGCACTGGCTCCCTATCAAACATCGTATAGATTTTAAAATATTGCTTATTACTTATAAAGCCCAGAATGGTTTAGCACCTCAGTATTTGAATGAGCTCCTTTTACATTATACTCCTCTACGTCCGCTACATTCTCAATACTCAGGCAATTTGATAATACCTATAATATCAAAATCAACTGCGGGCGGCAGATCCTTTTCTTATTTGGCGCTTAAACTCTGGAATAACCTTCCTAACATTGTTCGGGAGGCAGACACACTCTTGCAGTTTAAATCTAGATTAAAGACCCATCTCTTTAACCTGGCATACACATAACATACTAATATGCTTTTAATATCCAAATCGGAAATTAAAGGATTTTTAGGCTGCATTAATTAGGTAAACCGGAAGCGGAAACACTTCACATAACACCCTATGTACTTGCTACATCATTAGAAGAATGGCATCTACACTAATATTTGTCTGTTTCTCTCTTGTTCCGAGGTCACCTTGGCCACAAGATCCAGTCTGTGTCCAGATCAGAGGATCACTGCAGTCACCCGGATCCAGTACGTATCCAGACCAGATGGTGAATCAGCACCTAGAAAGGACCTCTACTGCCCTGAAAGACAGCGGAGACCAGGACAACTAGAACCCCAGATACAGATCCCCTGTAAAGACCTTGTCTCAGAGGACCACTAGGACAAGACCACAGGAAACAGATGATTTTTCTGCACAATCTGACTTTGCTGCAGCCTGGAATTGAACTACTGGTTTCGTCTGGTCAGAGGAGAACTGGCCCCCCAACTGAGCCTGGTTTCTCCCAAGGTTTTTTTCTCCATTCTGTCACCGATGGAGTTTCGGTTCCTTTCCGCTGTCGCCTCTGGCTTGCTTAGTTGGGGTCACTTCATCTACAGCGATATCGTTGACTTGATTGCAAATAAATGCACATACACTATTTAACTGAACAGAGATGACATAACTGAATTCAATGATGAACTGCCTTTAACTATCATTTTGCATTATTGAGACACTGTTTTACAATGTATTTTGTTTAAAGCGCTATATAAATAAAGGTGACTTTGACTTTGATTGGGGGAAAAAATTAAATTAATAATAATAATAATAATAATTATATATATATATATATATATATTTTTATGAAATGCTCTGTGGTATAAAAAGGCTGAGCCACAAATATTCTTTGTCTGCAAGTTTGAATGAGCTGTAAATTTTCCATTATAGTCTATTTGTATCTGTCAGGAAAATGTTGCTATTTTAATGTGACATTGGTATAACAAGAATATCTGTGGCAGACATTCTTATCTTTCTGCACTGTAAAATAGACAAGTCATAAAGGTTTGGAATGACATGAAAGTGAGTTGGATGCTGAATTTTGGTTCCATAAAATATGCCATAATATTTTTTTTGCCTCATTTTGTGTGAATTTTCTAACCTTGTCATTTCTTTCACAGAGAAACTTCAACTGTTGTGCCCTCTTGTGCATGAACACACCATCCAGGTGACCAGTCTCCACAGAACGAATCTCGATAGCTTTCTCCCCCCAGCCCATGATCTGGTTTGATCTGATGTAAGCTACAAAAAGATGCAGAAGAGTTCAATTAATTGATATATTGCTGAAATAGTCAAAAACAGATAAAGAAAACAAAGAAAAAAACAAATACACATCAGATGTTTGTTTGTAAGGACATTGCATGGTTAATGATATTTCCATCATTATCATCTACACCAACCCATAACCCTTAATTTATCACAGAATATATTCTGAATGATATATTAAAAAAAAAAAAAAAAAACATCTTTTGGCTGATTTATAATCCTTTTTTACTTATGAAGAACAGTAAAATGACCACACTATTGGGTTGTCAAAGTATTTCACAACATGAGGACATTTGGTCTTCAAGTATAGACACACACACGTATACCATGGAGAGCTGCTGTCAACCTGGCAACTATTAAAAATAAACCATCCACTTGTTCCTGATGCTGGAATCCTTCTGAAGGCTGTACAGAGATGCAAACAAGCTATTTAAACAAGACACGTTGAAAACGCAAACATTACTCTTCCATTTCTCCTGTTTGTCAGCAGACTCAAGCATTTAGGCCTTGTTTACAATTCCAGTTAATCCAGTCCCAATTCTGGTTTTCTTTTGCTCATATGTGACACAGATCAGATCTGTTCTATGATAGTGTAAACAGGGGGGGAAAAAAAGCATGCATTCGGATATTTCGAGATCGGTTTCAGGCCTCATTCATATGTGGAAATAAATCAGATATAAATCAGATAAATGCCAATGCAACTGCCATGTAAACAGGCAGATCGGATTTTGTGAGGCATTGCATTCTGTATGTCATTAAAACTGAAACAATTTGGTACTTCTCTGCGGTCTCTGACATCATATGTGACCCGTGTTGGCAAAATTACTGTAAATTTGCATATAAATAATATATATAAATAAACACTTGAAAAAATGCTCCACTTAGTAATAAGACATCTAAAATTATCTTTGTACATTTTAACTTTTACCATTTTACATTACCTTTTCTCTGCATGCTTCTGGTGCTGGTGTCATTCGAAGGGTGTGCATATAACGGGGCTTCTGACTAGGGATGCAACAATTATAGATTTTGTTGGTACGATTATTGTCTGAGAAATAATCACGGTTTTACAATTATGACCATTATTATGCATCGATTCATTTCACAAAATTATTAGTGTATAAAGTCACACGAAAAATCTTTAGATAAAGTGTTATTTATTGCTTCCTTCTGAAACCGAAATAACACCGTAACCAATAATACCGCACAACAAAATAATAATAAAGACAAAATAAAAGTCCATCTCTCTAATTTAAATTTTAAAAGGTGACCTCTGCTCTGTAAACATCCATTTCAGTATTTCCCTTTTGAAAAAAGAAAATCTTGTCGGTTTTTGACTCATGAATAATACTGTAAAAGGGATAATAAATAACAGTGTTAATTAAATATGATTAATATAAGACTATTAACTGTATTTATCCCAAAGGGGAAACTGTTAAAATTGGGGGTAATAAGATGAAATATTATTGTAATCACCTGTCATCCATAGGTATTCATTTTAATAATTTTTATAATAATTCATATGATTTTACATGTGGTCTGAGAAACTGGAACTGTGAAATCGGAGATCACTCTGCGCACACATACAAACATTTAGGAGGACACCAACTTGTTGTGAACTCTGCCCTGCAACTTTTATTAATAAAATAGCTTAGCAACAAGGGGGTAAAATCACTATTTAACTAAACACACGTTTGTAGAGAGACGCGCTGAGGCAGGTTCACACACACACACACACACACGCACACACACACACACACACCCACCCACGCACACACACACACACACCCACCCACGCACACACACACACACACTTTTCTGTCAAAAGTGAACACTTGGGGAACTGTTGGGGAAAAACATCTGAAGTGTAACATAGTAAAGTACATCCGTGCATTACAGTATAGGACATCTGTATCATGTATCAATTAATCTAACAATAAAAGAAAAGTTCACTTCTTGAAATGCTTTTTTGTATTAATAATAAATTAATTTGTAATGAACATTCTTAAGTTATTTTTACATTTGATTATTTGTTTTTCATACATGAATGCTTTAGTTTAGATATAAAATGATAAAGGTAATGCATTTTTGTTTCTATGCTATTTGTTTGTGCATCTTTTCTTATTTATAATAGCAAAGATAAAATAAAATAACAATATCTGTATTGTGTGATTATTAATATAATAATTAATAATAAGAAAAGACGGAGGACCTGGCTCTATCTACTTTAAATGGGTTTGGTTATCTTATTTTATTAAATAAATGTTTTGCTCATTGTAACTCATTTTGTCAGCAAAGGTCACATTATTCTCAGGAGGAAGCACATTGAGCCAGCCGGTAAATGTGTTTACACTCGCCATATCATCTGAAACATTGCACATGCGTTGTTTCAGATGATATGGTGAGTGTAAACACATGAATCAGATAGGGTCACAACTGAAAAAAACGTGTAAACGAACAGCCCAAAAAAACTGGATATATGCAACAAATCCAAATTTGACATTGAGACCTGCAGTGTAAACAAGACCTTAGATTATGTCAGAAACTGTGAACTGAACAGGAATCTGTACGCCATCACATCTTATTGGTTTAATGTTTCAGATAGAGCAAGTCTCCCGTTTGACTGATGGTGTGTAAAGTTACTATTTGATATTTCATTAGGGTAGCGGTACTCAAGCAAATGTACTTTATTCACCACTAGACTCTTGTTTTCCTCTAGGGAAAACAAAAAACATGTATTCTGTCATTTTAAGTGGAATATAAACCCTCCACAAAAATTCAACTTACCCACAGAGGTGGGCATCTCACCCCACTGCAGCACCACGTCTTTTGTGATCCTCCCATAAGTGTTTACATACACGCCTTCATCCTCATAGCACACCAATAGCTCAACGCCTTCTGTGTTCGGGAGGATGATGATGGCGTGGGTCTGAATATTCGTTTGAATCTGAGAAAAAGAAAAAGTGTTTAAGTATTTGATTAAAATGATTACTGCAAGTATGATCTGTCCTTCAACATATTTAAAATAGTACAGATCACAATGATAAAAGCTGGAATAAAAAAGAGCATCTGACAAAATTTAATTAATTTAGGGCTGGACAAAATATCGAATGATATGATCATGTGCATCTCATCTTTAAACCGGTTCTGTGATTCGGCAGTTAATACGCAGAGCCAATTTACACGGATAAGCTATGCTATATCGAGTTCATTATTGAAAATCAATCGCCTTCGATAATAAACTCAATATAGCATAGTTTATCAGTGAACTACGGCTCTGTGTATTAACTGCCGCTCCATTTTGAAAGCATGTGATGGGGATTTACCACTTACCACAGAACCGGCTTTACTGACGAGATGCATATGATCAAGTCGTTCAATATATTGTCTAGCCCTAAATTCAGTAGTCAAAGTCCTAAAAGAGCTTACATGTGTGGGAAGGTAGATGTCATAAACTGCCCCTGAATCCACATCTACAGCATGAAAACCAGAGCTGGAGCCATAAATGACCTTTAATCTTTGACCCTCTTCCACAGTCAGATCAACTAAGAGAGGCTTGTGGACCAGGTCTCCAAATGACTACAAAACAAGATAGTAATGTCAGTTAAGAAGCAACCACAATGATTAAAAAAACTTTACATTTTTTATTACTACAACCTACAATTCAATGTCAAGTCAGCTTTATTTCTATAGCACTTTATACATTAAAACCAAAAATTATTCAGACATATTTTTGTTTTTATTAAATTTTTTACTAGTGAGTGCAGGACACTATAGTTTATTTATGCAAGTGAGGATAGCAAAATAAAGTAAACTTTGATATTATACCCCAAAATTCTTCATACAGTGGACTACCTGTAATATTGATACAAATCTGGGACCAAAAATTATTCAGACACTTTAACCTGACCATGTTTTGCTTAAGTGTTATCTGACATTATCAAGATGAATTTGTTCTGACACAGTTTAACTCTGAGTTCTTGTAATATTTTATTATCATTTTCTAAACTAGTAGTGAATATACTCCGATAATGTGTGAAATGATAAAGGTATGAATTTTGGTTTCACTGTACAATACAAATTATTTGTTGAAAGCAACTTCAGAGTTAGAGTTATACAATTCTTCAATTTTGAAATGACAGCAGTGTCAGTGGTGCAATGTTGTCAGTTATAAAAATAAATTCAATTGTAAAGCAGTTCTAAAAAGACGATAGTATTGTTATTCAGCTTAATATAGTTTAATGTTGATTCAATTCAGAAATTAAGTTTTTGTCCTTGTGTCCTTTTGTGTCAGTGGTGTATTGCTGTTATTAATTGTTTTTACACCTTCAGTGTGAAGAGACGTATACATTGAATTAGGTGGGAAAATGGTGTGATTTGAGTATGTTGGGTATTGCACTCACCTTAAAGGCCATAAACTTGTGGTATGGCTTTGGTGCCCAAGCATACACTTCCACTAAATTTTTCAAGGCAATAACCAAGAACTTGATTCTTTCATATTTAACTAAAAAGTGACCAAAAAAAATAAAAATAATAATTAATTGCATTTTACAGATTTCTGTTGTGCAAACCATGCCTGACAGCTGGAAACTTACCGACTTTGTAGTGCACACATCCTTCCAGCTCCCCCACTGTAGTCCAACCCTGTTTTTTTTCCACCTCAGGGTCATTATGCAGAATTTTGTTCCTAAGCCATGACAGATAATAAACTCGCAGTTTGTTCTTCTTTCCTATAAAAGGGTTAAAATTACAAACAAGAGAATTAAAATATTAGCTAAAAGAAAGAGCAAGAAATTAAACATGCTCTGACAAGTCAGTCATATATTCTTTAACCTGATATTGTCACTAGAATATTAAGGCCTTCAAGAACATCCATTTGTTGAAAACGACGTCTGTTAATGAGTGGATAAACTTTCCCCTGCCCACTACGATCAAGAAGCATGAGGCCACTTTCAGTTCCTACCAACAGATTTACTCCTACACAAGGAAATAATAGAAAGAGAGAGTGATAAAATTAATAATAAGGTGTTTATTTTCTGTAACCACATGTCCTACTTTCAGTGGGCTATTATTGTGTGATACATACCCCAAAGTGCAGCACACAGAATCTCAGAGTTGAACCTCTTTTTGTATTTGCGTATTTCTGGTGTGTCACTCTGTGGGCGAGTGTTTACAGGGTTTACATTCACCACAGAGCCCTTGCGGCATGGGTCCTGCAGACGTCCTTCATTACTAAAGCCTGCTGAGAAAACACAATCATACAATCAGCTTGTGATTTAAATTTAGCTAAAATTAATTAATCAAGAATTTAAACATACCGTATTTTCCGCACTATAAGGCGCACCAAATTATAAAGCGCACCTTCAATGAATGGCCTATTTTAGAACTGTTTTCATATATAGAGCGCACCGGATTATAAGGCGCATAGAATAGAAGATACTGCAGTCAAACGTTTGACTGGGTTTGCGTTATGCATCCACTAGATGGAGCTGTGCTAAAGAGAATGTCAACATTTTGACAGAGCGTCTTGATCCATATATAAGGCACTCCGGATTATAAGGCGCATTGTCATTTTTTTAGAAAATAAAAAGGCTTTTAGGTGCGACTTATATAGTGCGGAAAATACGGTATATGTATTATGAATTTAAAAATACATAAAAAAAAGATAAAACGCTGGCTACAAATGCTAAATACATATGATTAGTATTAGGCGATATGATAAAGTAGTTTTATATACTAATTTCATTAAATAAGATATAATAAGGCTTATATACATCACAATATTGTTTTTTTTTTGTCATTTTATCTTTGATATTAAAAAATAAGAACAAAGATACAAGTGTAAAACAGTAAACATGTTTTTTTTTCAGATACAGTAGGTCTATGTTACAATAGCATAAGTAAAATAATAGAGAAACTGAATAATCCATAGCGGACATCACAGGGCAAGACAGAGTTTTGGTCATACAACACTTCATCATTTAACAGCAAGCTGTGCCTCTTCTTTTTTCATTTCTGCTCCACGTGAGACTCGAGTAGTGATGTCTGATTTTTTTAACCAGTTCTTTTTAGCTAACTGGATGAACCGATACACCAAATAGGACAGAAACAGTTTGAAATAATTTGTAGCTCGAGTCACCAATTATCTACTCAATTAGTTAAATATATATATATATATATATTTTTTTTTTTTTTTTTTGCATACCCCAGAATATTCAATATCGCTGAATTTATATTTAAAGAAACATATTGTTGCCACAATAAATAATGTAACATTACAAGTCTTGAAGAAATACTTGCCCATGACTTCAGAATGACTTACCCATGTTGTTGAGGGAACTGCCACTGGAAGGGGAAATCTGTAGAAGACGTGGGTCAATAAATGGGGTAAAAGAGGAAGAAGAATTGTGTTTTTGAAGTGTGTTGCTGGCAGACTGTGTCTGAAATAGGACAAAAATAAGACAAAAACAGGGTAGAACAATTTAAAGTGATGCGTCTGAGCTTCTCAAATAACATGTTGAAACTGGCAACTCACAAAATAAGATAAAATCAAGTCCCTAATATATAAACTTAACATGAATTTTAATGTAACTGATGTAATTTATGTAAATTCAAAACCAAACAAGATATACTAGTAACTAAATGGAAAGTACAGATGGCATAAAAGTTAGGTTAAAGATGAAATAAAGTATGACAACAGTTCAGAACGTAAAGAGTAAATATTAAGTTATTTATAAAGATATATAATTTTAATTATATATATAAAGAAATATTGAGATCCACATGCATTTGTTTGTTGTTGTTTTTTTTTTAAGACCAAACCAGATCTAGATTAGTGAGAAAATAACTTTTGACATACTATATAATATTATACAATACTTCAGTGGGCATTTGAGGTACTGCAGGGTAGGGTTGTGCCATATCATACATCCATGATAATGCTGGTATACATTTTTACATGTAAAAAAAAAAAAAAAAAGTGTCACAGCAATGATATAAAGACGCAATGACGTATGGCTGACATATATTCCCTAGCACGCACAACAATTTCAAACAGGGCCCAGCAGTACAATCTGCGCTGGAGCCCCGCAAAACCCAGCTATGGCCCAGTGCACCAATCAGTCTGCTTCAAATCGAACACACAGCTGCTTCTGCCACCTTATAACAATTAGGTAGTCTGTCATCAATGACAGTAGCACATTGAAAAAAAAAATGCTGCTGCCTGCCAGCTGCAATCGCCAATAATACATTGTTACATGTTTTTTTTAATTGTATTTCCTCATCGCAAATATTTTTGAAACAACGTGATATAATTTTGAGGCTATATTGCCCACCCCTACTGCAGGGCTTAAATTATATGGAATGGTGACATACGGGAAATGCCAACTCCTATCACTTATATCCTTTCTGGAATTCCTTTGTGAATTAAATTAGATAAATGGGGGGTTTGGGGGTGGGCATGTCCTGAAAGGACAATATCAGAATAAGCCACTTTATAGACTGAAACCACTTTTTGTACCAGGCTGTAAAAAAAAAAGTTGGGCATTTTAACATGGGGAGTCTATGGGACTGACTCCATTTTGGAGCCAGTCTACAACGGCCTGTCGATGAATTGGAGTTTAAGTCACTTCCGTGTTGGTTTTACGAGTGAGAGAAACAGGACAGAAAATAGCCACACACAGCTTAACACATGCTCAGGGCAAGTTTCTGCAATTTGTATGTGTACAGTATGTACATTGATCACTGCTGTCCAGCTTGTTTTGGGTCAAATTTATTTTTGATACATTTGTATTTTTTTAAATATATAAAACAATTTATTTTATTTGGATGTATTTTTTTTAATCAGATTTTCCAATTGTTATAACATCTCTAGTACTTTCCTTAGTTCCAGATAGAGCTGAAGATCTTTGCCTGTGGGGTTCGGGCTTAATTTATATCATTTTACATGGGCTCAGGCCGGGTTCGGGCTTGCGCTCTGGTTTGTGAAGTAAATGAGCGGTCATGTGATGTGTTTCCATTAGCGTGAGAAAGATGCAAAAATGTATGCTCTGGTGATTACGTTTTGGTTGCACCATCAACTAAAGCAAAGTCTGAGGTGTGGAAAAGTTTTGACGATGTTTATAATGAGAATAGGCCTAATGAGCCATGGGGTTATATTGCTGGACGCACCATCATTGAGCACAGGAATGCGCTGAAACCATCTAAAGTCGATTCAATAATTTTCCTCCACAAAAACATGTAGCCTTATCTTGGTGAGTAAAGGTTTTTCAAATTATGACTAAATATTAATCGAGTCTTAAATGCAAAATGTAGGCAGAATATATAGGCTAATGTTGGCATTCTTTTTTTTAATGAAATTTCAGCTGCTAGTGGCGAAGCAAATTCGGCAGAGCTTTTATCTTAACTTTTTACTTTTTAGCTTTTTCTTTTTTGCCAAATACCCATCTTCATTTTAAATTTATCTTAATTTAATTTGTTAAGAAAGACTTGTTTTTATTGGTGCGTTGGCCTATTTATAGGCTAAATGTGCCTATGCCTAGGCCTATTTAGCGTGCTGAATTGTTAGAGCTGGCCTAGAGCCAACATTATTCATGAATAAATTGTTAAAACGTGTATGAATTACTCATTCTTGACAAAAGGCAAAATAGCTGTGTGCATGCCCACATTCTAATAATGTCGGGCTGTAAACGGGTTCGGGCTTTTAAAAAGCTCTCAATCAAAATGTACTTCACTGATAAAAGGTCTGTTGTGCACCATATCTGCTGAATGAAAAGCTGATATTCATTTTGCTCTTGATATGAATTGACCAACGGCTTAAGATTTCTTGCGTTTGGTGCGAAGAGGCCTTTACGTGCTATGGCCTCAAAAACATTATGGTTTTGTTAGAAGCAGAATTCAGTGCAACGGGCAGGGGACATACCTCACTGACTATCAACATGTCCATGGGGATCTGGGGGGACATGGATGGGCTGTCATGACTGGATGAGGGGGAGGATGATGTGGAGTGATGGCTCTGCTGGATGAGATCAGGCAACAGGTGAATGCGGCCTGCATAGCAGTTTCTCTCCTGGTGACTTTGACTGTGTGATGAGCCCAAACCTGGATCCAGAATGGACTCAGGAATGGGACGCAACTGCTTTCTCTCAGCTATGCTCTGGAACCAAGAACAGGGATAGTTCAGTATGAACTTATGCAAAAAAAGAGAACAAGGCCCTGAGGGAAGGAATGCTGAATTCTGCAGAAGTTATCAGCTTAAAAACTGTATTTTACTCATTTGTCTTGTGCCAGTAAATAAATAAAATCAAAGGACTGGAAAAAAAAAAAAAAACACCTTGGAACACATGATGACAAAATATATGATATAATATAATATGTGAAATGAAATTGAGATGAATTAAGAAAAAATATTTTTTACAATACCTGTCTAACGATTAAAGTTAGATCTTTGCTAGGTGTGGTTGCGGCTGGATCACTCTCTGATTCATCATGAACAAGCATGGTTTTCGCCAACTCTTTTTCATTATTCAATTTTGATGAGCTGGAGAGGGAGAAAAAAAATCATCCTTAAAATATTTTTGGTGTTCTATATGGTTTGCTGAGTAGTATTTTAATTAATTGGACTGTGTCACATGCCATGGCCTTGATTCCTCTGCTCCTGAAGTGGATACATCACCCTGCTCCAGCTCCACCACATCATCATCTACATCTGAATCTAAATCTTCACTCGACGAGGAGTAATCTGTCACCTTATGACGAGGTCGCACATCCTCCACTGCACGCAGCTCCTTGGCCAGAGCAGTAAGATCCTGGAGATGTGGGACAAGTCTGCATGTAAGGGTCTTTGTCAACAACACTCCTAAATTGATTCTTCTCTTTCACACTGAAAAGTTGTATCTATTACAATAATAATTTGTAGAGTACTCAGCAAGTCAATAACTTAATGCAATATGGTTGCAATTCAGGAATGTTGATAAGGCATAAAGATTCATCACTGTAACAGTAAAAAAAAAGTAAGAAAAAAAGGCAGCAAATCAACATCTATGCACAGCAACTTGACATATGTATCGCAAAAAATAAAAAGCTTTAAATTAAACGTGTATTAAAATTATAAGGAGTGGTGTAAACAGAAAATGTACAGCTATTCAAAAAGATCCAAGTGCAGTAAAATAAAATATCACAATACAATATGTGCGGACAAAGCAAAATTGTCATCCAACTCATCATGTCAACCTAGTTTAAATTGTCAGAGGAATTGACTGATTGATGGGGAAGATGATCATGTTGAAGAACACCAGGGACAATCCATAAAATTCCAAAACAATTACTTACAGCATGTCTAGTTGGTCTTACAAACTCTTTCTTCTTTCCAGACTTATTCCCAGCAATCTCTGGCAGCTGCACTGGTGAACCCTCAGACTTTGAAGAGGCTGCAGAGAGTGGTAGTGCACAAGAGTCATTTTCAGGGAGATGAGTGGGACATGTCCAGATCACTTTTTGCCAAAGTCAATTTGATCCCCACTGTTTGTTAAAAAAGCTCATGACAGAGATGTGTCTTATACAAAATTTCATTTTATTTGGTTCAGTCAATGACAAATAAACTAAATTCCAGAAACAAATTCCACTATTTTGTTAAGGTGGGTCAAAACTACAATTTTCATCTGCGATACAGAGCCAAATTAAGGGGAGGTAAAAATTACTTCAGAAAGATGGCAGCGTTGTGATATTTTCACACATAGATTGGTTGGTCTATTGATAAAATTAGTTGACTTTAGTACCCTAATGCAATCTTTTGATGCATATTATGCCATTTGTGACCATTCAAAAATAGGACTTTTAAATACTTTAAAATTTTTCTTCAAAGTTTGGATGTCTGTTACTCAAGAAGTATTAAAAATCTCTTAATACACTTTTAGATTTTGGGTTTTAACAAACTTTTATTTTGGTATCTTCATTTTTAAGGCCATATATGGTTCAGTTACATAGATATATTGAAGGGGTCTCAATATGGCTCCAGGAGTCAGTGGTTTATAAAAAATAAATAAAATGAAATAAAATAAAAATTAAAATAAAAGTCACTTTACATACACCCGATTCTTTTTTCTTTTAAAGAGAAATGTCTGGAGAACAAATAATGTTGAGACTAGAAATGTATCATGTTTCCCTCTATCAAAACAATTGCATAGCTCACACCGGTCTTTTTGCCATATATATAATTTTTCCAAAGTTTGCGTGCCTGAAACTCAAGAAGTATTAAATATACCTCAGTATGATTTTACATTCTGGTTCATTTCCAAAGGGCCTACATGGTTCAATCCCAGAAGTCTCAGTCTCAGACGTCACACCCACGGACCGTTGGCAAACGTTTGATGCATACAGTCATGCCCGAAAATAAGGGCACCCTTGGTAAAAATGATCAAATGTGGCTGTGAAAATTAATCTGCATTGTTAATCCTTTTGATCTTTAATTTAAAAATTGCACAAAAACCTAAACTTTCATTGGATAATAAACATTTAAAATGCGGGTAAATATCATTATGAAATAAATGTTTTTCTCTAATACACATTGGCCACAATTAAGGACACTCTGAAGTATATTTCCATTCATATTGACAATTTTGAGTACTCCAGGGTGATTATGAACATGAAATTATCCAGCCATTGCTTCCTGTTTCACAGAAGCATAAATGGGGGGAAACCAAAGCCCAAATTCCCTTAATCATCCATCACAATGAGAAAAAACAAAGAATAAATTTCTGATGTGCAGTAAAAGATAATGGAGCTTCACAAATTAGTGAAGTGGCTATAAGAAAAGAGCTTCAGCAGTGAAAATTCCCATTCTCACCATCAGGGCAATAATTAAGAATTTCTAATCCACAGAAAATGTTACGAAACTGCCTTTAAGAGGACATGTGTCTATATCTTCCTAATGCATGGTAAGGAGGTCAGTTTGAGTGGCTAAAGACTCTCCGAGGACCACAGCTGGAGAATTGCAGAAAATAGTTGAGTCTTGGGGTCAGAAAACCTTAAAAAAAAATGGCCAAACAGCACCTACATCACCACATATTGTTTAGGAGGGTTTCAAGAAAAATTCTCCTAGCTCATCCAAAAACAAATCTCCAGCATATTTATTTATCAGGCACGACTGGAACTTCAAATGGGACTGGCTTCTATGGTCAGATGAAACTTTGCTTTTTAGCAGCAGACACTCAAGATGGGTGATGGGATAAAAAGTACCCCATGTGTACAATGAAATATACTGCTTATTTTTTTATGTGGGCCTATATTCCTGCTGGATGTCCTGGACATCTTGTTTAGATACATGGCATCTTTTTTGTGTGTGTAAAGACCTCTAACAATAGCTTGCTCTATTCTTTTTTTTTATTCTATCTGTTTTATTTTTATTTATTATATTATTTAATAGCCCATGCTACGTGTACTGTGTTAACCTAGCTGAGACTTTTATAACACTTATATATCATTGCTCTTTTTGTTGTTTTTGATTGCCTCCACTGTCCTCATTTGTAAGTCGCTTTGGATAAAAGCGTCTGCTAAATGAATAAATGTAATGTAATGTAATCTTTGATTCTATCAAATACCAACAGACAAAAAAGTGACTGACTCCGTTAGAAATCTTATAATGGACCATGTTTGGATCATCCAACTGTATAATAATCCAAACAAAAACCTCAAAAACAACACAAAAATGGGTCACTGGGCACTAAAACCAAGCTTCTGCTATGGCCATTCCAGTTCCCTGACCTGCACCCTATAGAAAATGAGTGTCTTGGACTGAAGAGCAGAAACACCAACATGGAGCTGGGAAACTAAAGGGTCTGAAGTGATTCTGGATGAAGAAAGGGTCTCTGATCTCTTGTCAGGTGTTCTCTAACCTCATCAGGCATTATAGGAGAACATTTTGAGCTGTTAAACTGGCAAATGGAGGTTTTAAAAAAATAATTCAATAAAAGGGTGTAATTGTGGCCAATGTGTATTAGAGAAAACATTTATTTCATAATGATGTTTCCCCCCATTTTAAATTCTTATTATCCAATGAATGTTTAGATTTTTGTGAATTTTTAAAATAAAAGATCAAAAGGATTAACAATGCAGATTAATTTTCACAGCCTTCTTTGATCATATTTACCAAGGGTGCCATTATTTTTGGGCATGACTGTATGAGACACAAAGGTGGAAACACTTCAGGAATGTCGAAGTTGTTATTGGATTGGTTGAATTCTACAGAACTTCCGCGATACGTGTGTGTTGTGTCCTTCACGTTCTGCATAGAAACAATAATATGGTGGTGCCAAAACTGTTACGATCGGAAACTGGAGATGAGAGATCCAAGAGCAATGTTTATTGGGTAATCCAAAAATCTAAATCCAAAACAAGCAGGGGGTCAAAATCATGAAATCAGTCCGGAACAAAACAAACAGGAAACAAGAAACTAGAAAACACAAGGAACGCGAGGAAACTGTGTGACGGAAATTAAGGACTCAATGACACAGAGAGAAAACAGACAGGTTTAAATAGACAGGATAATGACAATGAAAGTGAAGGCACCTGAGTGCAATTAACAGGTGTGCAATTACGGTGATGAAGGGACAAGGCTTTGTGGGAAATGAAGTGCCTGCGGTGAGGTGCCTATGGGGAAGTGAGACCACTAGTGGACACCCGGGGAAACACAGACCAGACACCGTGACATTACCCACTCCTCTACAGAGCAGCTACCAGATGCTCCACCCGAACACAAGAACAAACCAAGGTGGACCGACGGAGGACCAGGGGGAGGGATGGAGGGCCAGGCAACAGAGGGAAACAGAGACAGGAAGTGCAAAAAACAAAAACAAGGAGACCAGGAGGGAGATGGACCAGCGGAGGATCAGGGGGAGGGATGGAGGGCCAGGTCCATAGAGGGAAAGAGAGACAGGAAGTTCAAAAAACAAAGAGACCAGGAGGGAGATGGACTGGTGGAGCATCAGGGGAAGGGACGGAGGGCCAGGTCTACAGAGGAAAACAGAGACAGGAAGTGTCAAAAACAAAAACGAAACAACAACAAAGAAACCAGGAGGGAGGAGGACCGGCGGAGGATAAGGGGGAGGGACAGAGGGCCAGGTCCATAGAAGGAAACAGAGAGAACACACCAAAAAACAAGATACCAGAAAACACATTGAACGTGAGGAAACTGGGTGACGGAAATTAAGGACTCCATGAGACAGAGAGAAAACAGACAGGTTTAAATAGACAGGATAATGATGATGAAAGTGAAAGCACCTGAGTGCAAATAACAGGTGTGAAATTACGGTGATGAAGGGAGATGGCTTTGTGGCAAATGAAGTGTCTGCGGTGAGGTGCCTATGGGGAAGTGAGACCACTAGTGGAAACCCTGGGAAATACAGACCAGACACCGTGACACAAACCCCTTCACGAAAGAAGAAAGCTTTTGTGTTTACAACCGTGACGTCAAGCACTTATCAGGATTAACTAAACGCTGGATTTTCAAAAGTATGTAAAAAATGTAAAGTTTGCTGCATAGAATAAAAATATGTCTGAGAGTCTTACACACCGGTCTGTTATTGTGGCTACATTTCCACGCCTCGAAAAGTGATGATGAACGAAACGAACTGTGATTGGTTGCTGGACATAACGGTCAAACAGCCTCATGGGTGGGCCTTGGCCAAATAAAGCTGCCATGAAATCCAGACCTTATATATATGATCAAGTTACCCATTTGTCTGCACAGTAACAAAGCAGTACCAACAAAGAAGTTACACTCCATTTATGCAAATTCTGAAAGTTACCATTATTGGTAAATTGAAGGGTGCACGATCCTATTAAATTAAATTACAATCCAAATTAATTATTTTTCTACTTCAGCAAGAAAAATTTTTTACTTCTCTGTGATTATGCTATCTTGTAGCTAAAGCTGTTAAACAACAGATTTCACCGGACCTAAAGTTGGCCCTTCTTCTAAGAATGACCTCTGCTTCAGACCTGTGGTGTATGTTGATAGAAATGGCTTATTCAAAGGTAACTGAAACATAACAGTGAATTTTGTAAGGTTTATTTACAACACTGAAAACATAGTTTTGTATGTTACATAGCACATCAATGCAGTTGCAGGTCCAAATGGTTGAAAATTACCCTTTCTCTGTAGTCAAAAACCAAATAACGCTCACTTTGTATGTAGCTGATATTTACTATTTAAAGATAAATGTTTAAAGAATAAACAATGAAACTTGACTTGTAACTTGTTTACTTCTTGACTTGAAATAATTGTCAAGTTGAGGTGCATTAACTTGCTCCCAGTTAGGGCTGGGTGATATATCTAATGATATGATCATGCACATCTAATCAGTAAAGTTGCTTCCGTGATCACCGCTAAAACCGCCATCACCTGCTTATAATTGGAATGGCATTTAATAGACAGAGCCGTAGATCGCTGACAAGCTACGCAATATCGCGTTTCATTATTGCAGATGAATCGCCTTTGATAATGAACGCAATATTGCGTAGCTTGTCAGCAATCTACGGCTTTGTCTATTAAATGCTGCTCTGTTCAAAAGCAGGTGATGGCGATTTAGCTGTAATCACGGAACCAGATTTACTGACTAGATGCGCATGATCATATAGTTAGATATATCGCCCAGCCCTACTCCCAGTGTGTATTTATAAGATTCTATATTTGAAACAGTTTCAGGATTATTTTGAAAAAGGGATTTTGCTTATTTTAACAGCTTCTGAAGCTACCAAGAGTTCAAATATGCAGTACTGTAACTACATGTCTGAAACAAATCCCACTTTCAATATTATTTGTTCTTCAGACATTGTTCATTAAATAAAATAAGTATCAGATGAATGCAAAGTGACCCACATTTGGTTTTTGAAACCATTGAAAATGTGTACCGTATTTTCCACACTATAAGGCGCACCTAAAAGCCTTTAATTTTCTTGTATATGGATGAAGGCGCTCTGTCAAAATGTTGACATTCCCTTTAGCACAGCTCCATCTAGTGGATGCATAACGCAAACCCAGTCAAACGTTTGACTGCAGTATCTTCTATTCTATGCGCCTTATAATCCGGTGCGCCCTATATATGAAAACAGTTCTAAATTAGGCTATTCATTGAAGGTGCGCCTTATAATCAAGTGCGCCTTATAGTGCGGAAAATATGGTACAATTTAACAATAGGAGCCAAACTGCTGCTGCTATATTTCTAAAGTCATTTTTACTACTGTGAAATTTGGCTCTGAATCTCAGGTGTAATTTTTAACTCACAATGTCTGGTATTCACAACAGAAATGTTACCAAAATTATCAAAATCAGTTATTGATTTATGAATTTTTAGACTGACATACAGAATCCCAGAACTAGCAGCGGCAGATGTGAGAATGAAGTTATGCAAATTAATATGTAATTTAATCACTTGACTGGGTCAACAAGAATAATAGCTGCCTCAGATCACTGTGAAAATAGTTAATGACAACTCCTTTTAAATAATCAAACAAGTTATGGAGATTTTTTTTTTATCTAAAAGGGATCAAGAATTGAGAAATCACATTTTCCCTTTTAAACGTGTAATGTGAAATATTTTTCTGAATCTGTTAGAGATGCTATGTAACACACAGAACTATGTTTTCGGTGGTGTAAAATAAACCTTAGAAAATTCACTGTTATGTTTCAATTACCTTAGAACAAGCCATTTCTATCTACATACACTGGGGGTCTGAAGCAGAGGTCATTCTTAGAAGAAGGGCCAACTTTAGGCATGTCAGGTGAAATCTGTTGTTTGATAGCTTTAGCTACAAGATTTAGGCATAATCACAGAGAAGTAAAACATTTTCCTTGCTGAAGTAGAAAAATAATTAATTTGGATTGTAATTTAATTTAATAGGATCGTGCGCCCTCAAATTTACCAATAATGGTAACTTTCAGAATTTGCATAAATTGAGTATATACAACTTTGTTGGTACTGCTTTGTTACTGTGCAGACAAATGGGTAACTTGATCATTCACAGGTTAAATGCCTTTTGCATCGTAACATAACATATCAGTTTACCAAATACTTATGTATTTCTAGGGTTGTCCCCGACTAAGGATTTTCAGTCGAATTGGAATTTTCGAATCTTTCGACTGATTTTCGAATCATATGTTTGGGGGTGGGACAAAATACATTAACAAGAGTCAAGTCAGACATTCGACTTACATAATTACTGATGTTTACACACAGAGAAAATGTGTAATGAACACCTTGCAGATAAACGGGGTAAATAATGTTTTATGTTTTGATTAACAGATAGCTAGAAACCATAACAATTTACAATTTTATTTATTTTATTTTTTTTTTTACAATACTGCTCTCATTATAACGTTAGCCTAAAACGTTAGCAGTTCTGCATTTCTGTTTTGAGCTGCGCGCACTGAAGATGACCAGTAGAGTGAAGCATTTGATAGCAATTTTTTAATCAATGGGATTCAACTCATAATTTCATACAGAATATGCTTCGTTATTTACACAACATAACGTTTATATTAAGACTTATAGGGTATTTGCAAAAAGGGCCTGAATGCACATGAACATATCTGCGGTGCTCTGAATGAACTCCTTTTGTGGATGCATCCTTCACGAAACAATGTGCAGCATCACGTCATCTAAACTCTAAAAATTCATAGCATTTTAGCATAATAGTCTTCTCATTATAATAGTATCTATATCATAACAGTCCCAGTCATAGTTACTAATATTCTGCATTGTAGTTTGACCTGCTCGCGCTGTGCGCTGAAGAGATATCATCTTAGTACTACAATGAAGCGCTTGACTCAAAACCAAATGCATCTTATATCAGGTAAATAATATCCACAATATACATACACCGGCTGAAATGTTTTGAAATCACTTGTACCCTACCTGTTCTAAAAAATCCAGTCTCTGCCGGTGTCAGTTTGAGTCTTGGTAAAGTTTAAAAATCCCTGCCGCCAAGATGCTCTACTGTCGGTCACGTATTATGGAAAGTGAAACATAAATCTATAGGGTTGGTTGGATTTATTCACACACTTTAAAATATAAATTTGATAATTTATCACAATAGGCTGTAACTTATAGGGAGAAAACCGTTAGTTCTATGTGAAATCAGACATTTGAGCTCCCCCATATAGTCAAAATGGAATAATTAATAACACCCCGCGAATATCCGACCGTTAGATTGGTAGTCGAATCAGACTCCTCGAATCAAAGCATCGATTTATCGACTATTCAGTGTCACCCCTAATTTCCTAATTTATCTTTGTAAAGAAACCTAAACGCTTCACTAGCTACTCTCTGCTGTCTCAGATAATGACATCTTTGTCCTGTGTCGACAACCGTAGTATCTCAAGGGGACAGGGGAGGTGCTAATCCATTTATTGCAATTTGCGACATTACCGCTAGATGCCGCTAAAATCTACACACTGCATCTGTAACATTTAAGAGGTCATGTAAAAACATACTGACCTTTTCAGAACTTAATATATAATTGGTGAAACTTATTTTATTGGACCTAAGCTGTCAAAATGACTCACTTTCAACGTCCGCATTATTACATGATAAGAGAAGAATACATCAGCACAAGACTGCCTGCACAGCACATCATGCACATATATTTTGTTAGTGTTCAAAGTGTAGTTATTTTTGGGAAGCTATATGGTGTATTATTACTAGTATTTTTACTCTTTGTATTCCCATGTCATTCAGGGGATACCCCTGATGGGGTTTAAGATATTATTATTCACAAATAAAAAGGCTGTGATCCAGAAATTGTACAGAGTAGCCACATATCTATCTATGACTGTCTACACTGCACAATGAACCTCTTATTAGGGCCCGAGCAACGATGGTGTGAGGACCCTCTTGTATCTACTATGTTTCTTATTAAAATTATGAAAATTTTCGTCTGATATAGGATTCAGAAGAGGGTGTGGCAAAATGGCTTGACAGCGCCACCTATACTAAAAAAAAAAACAACAGCCTTCCAGCTATGTTTCACGTACATGCACGAAAATTGGCATACACATGTAACACACCAATACCTACAAAAAAGACTCCTGGAGCAAAATTCTAAACCCAACAGGAAGTCGGTTATTTTTAATATTATGAGCAAATTTTGTGCCATTTTTGTCATTTCCATGCGTTGTATTTTAACAAACTCCTCCTAGAGATTTATTCAGATCAACACCAAATTTGGTATGCCTAATATAAAGGCCTTTGCGATGTTAAATTGCGAAGACCTTGAGTTTTCATTGAGGAGCGTGTACGTGGCGGTCTAGCGACTTTTGATGATTCGCCATGAAAAATGAATTTATTATAACTCAGACATACAATGTCCAATATGCCCCAAACTTCACATGTTTGATAAGACTCCGAACCTGAACAGATTGACATGCCCATATTCAGTTATAGTCATAGCACCACCTACTGGCAACAGGAAGTGACATTTTACACTGCGACGAACTACTCCTAGAAATTTTATGACATCAATGTCTTTTTTGTGGTCAGTCTAATCTAAAGGCCTGTGTGATGTTCAGTTGTGAAGATCTTGAGTTTTCATTAAAAGGTGTGTCCATGGCGCCGTGACGAAGTTCGATGTCTCGCCATGGGAATAAAAGATGTTATAACTCAGGCATAAAATGTCCAATATTCCCCCAAACTTCACATGTTAGATAAGACTTCTGCCCTTAACTGATCTACATGCCAATATTCAGTTATAGTCATAGCGCCACCTGCTGACAACAAGAAGTGACAATTTACGCTGCGACAAACTTCTATAAATATTTTGACATTAATGTATTTTTTGTGGTCAGTCTAATCTAAAGTTGTGCCTGTGTAATGTTAAATTGTGTAGATCTTGAGTTTATGTTAAAGGGCATGTCCATGGCTCCATGACAAAGTTTGATGTCTCGCCACAGCAAGAGAAGTTTTTGTAACTCAGGCATAAAATGTTCAATCTTCACATGTTCGATAAGAGTCCTGGCCTGAACATATCTGAAGGCCAATATTCCATTATAATGGTAGCGCCACCTGCTGACAACAGGAAGATTGACAAATATTGAATTTACTTTGATATATGTCACTCATATTTATGACTTTAAATGCATATTTCTAAACGTTCACCATTTTACTAAAGCCACTAGCTGCCGGTGAGCACGGGTGCGAGGGCCCGTTCATCGCTGCTTGTAGCTTTAATTTACATTGTGTTTGCACTGTGTTAGTTATGGTCAATGTTTTTTTGAGACTGCAAAAACTGAGTTGCAGTGGTGAGACAACTGCATTCATGTGCACAAGAGACATGACTGTGATTGGCTACAATGCTCAGAGCTGCAACCTTTGAAGCACCGGCAGTAGTTAAAAATATAATGCCATTAATTATTTTATATTTTACAAAAATATAATATCTATTTTCATGATTAATCTCAGCAACTCTAATAGTGCAATATAGTAAAAGATTTCAAAAGTGTTATACATAATCATTTCACAGTGGTACTTCAGGAACATATTTGGACACCCTTCTAAAGAGTTTTATATTAGTTTGAATTTCAGTGTGTTAATAATAATAATAATAATAATAATAATAATAATAATAATAATACTCACAACGAGCCCTGAACATCTCCCCTGTGCTGGCCTGTGATCCAGTTTGAGAACTGGAGTTACTGGAGCCAGACGAACTCCCACTACCTGGTCTAGATGAGAGCTGTTCAACCCGCTCCCACAGCAGACGTGGCTCCATGTTACTACTGGGAAGAGAGTTCAAAAGACAAAATTACTGACATTTTCCTGAGAAATATAAACTTTTACATGTACAGAGTCAGAGGTGAATATTCTATGTATAAATTATGTTAAAGATCACACATTCCAGCATTCCTCTGTCCAGTTTGGTTGTTATGCATCCCAGTCTGTAGTGGAGAATCTCGACGGGATAACACAGGAGATCTAGAAGTTGTTCTTACTGGCACCTTGCAGGAAAGTAAGAAGAGGATCTTGTCAATATTAAATACATATTATATTACATTTCATTTTATAGCAAAAAAAAAAAAAAGTAGCACAATTAGAGATCAAGCAGTTTTAAAAGGTGGAGAAAATTTTATTTGTTAAGACCATGCCAGATTCTGTGGCTATTTTAATAGCAAGAAAATTTTATGGTAAAACTAAATCAGGTTTTTACAGTGTATTCTTGTTTAAAATTCTAAAACTATACTTGGTTTCTACTTGTGCTATAAACTGACTTGAAAAATAATAATTATTATAATAATTGCACATTTTACTGAAATCAAGATTATTCCCACCTAACAAAAAAAGTTTTTAAATATACGTTTACATTAATTTACATTAAATTAATAATTTCACTTTCAATCTTCAAATTAAAGTAGAAACAACATACAGTATATTTTTATATTTGTTTTTGACTGAAGGTATCACTGATACCAACAAAGGTGCAACTAAAAAAAATTGAATATGATGGAAAAGTTTTATTTAAAAAAAGTAATTGTATTTATTTTTATTTTTTTTGTAATTTAATTCAAAAAAAGCAAACTTTCTTATATTATAGATTAGTTGCACACAAACTGAAATATTTCAAGAGTTTTTTGTTTTAATTCTGATGGTTATGGTTATGACTTACAGCTTAGGAAAATTACAATTTCAGGATCTCAACAAATGAGAATTATTTTCTCAAAGATCAAAAAAAAAAAAGATTTACAAAACAGAAATGTTCAAGATCTCCAAAAGCAGGTTCAATTATGCACCCAATAATCGTATGGGTCTCCTTCTGCATGAATTATTGCTTCATTGCGGCATGGCATGGAGGCGATCAGCACTGCTGAGGCGTCACTGAATCCCATGATGTTTTGTTAGTGTCCTTCAGCTCTTCTGTGTTGTTTGTCAGATGTTGCTTATCTTCCTCTTCACAATACCTAATATATTCTCTGAGAGGTTCATGTCAGGTGAGTTGAGTTGACTGGCTAATCAAGCACAGTAATATGGTCAGCAAACCACTTGAAAGTGGTTTTGGCACTGTGGGCAGGTGCTAAAGTCCTGCTGCAAAATTAAATCAGTATCTCCATAAAGCTGGTCAGCAGATGAAAGCAAAAAGTGCTCCAAAATCTCATGGTAGATGGCTGCATTGACTTTGGACTTGATAAAACATAATGGACCAACACAAGCAGACGTCACGGCACCTTAAATCACCACTGACTTTGGACACTTCACACTGGACTTTGGATTCTGTGCATCTCCAGACTTTCTCCAGACAGAAATGCTTCTGACATTTTTTTTTTTTTACTGGTTCAGGAGTGGCTTGGTTCTATGAATGTGATAGCTGTAGTCCTTTTCCTGAAGACATCTGCGTGTGGTGGTTCTTGAAGCACTGACTATGGATTTTGTCCACTCCTTGTGAAGCTCTCCAAAGTTCTTGAATTGGCTTTTCCTGACAATCCTCCCAAGGCTGTGGTCATCCCTGTTGCTTGTGCACCTTTTCCTACCAAACTTTTTCCTTCCAGTCAACTTTCTATGAATATATTTTGAGACAGCATTCTGTGAACAGCCAGCCCCTTTCAGCAATGACTTTCTGTGGCTTACCCTCCTTGTGGAGGTTGTTGATGATTGTCTTCTGGACCATTGCCAAGTCAGTAGTCTTTCTCATTACTGTGGTTGCATGTTCTAAACTAGCACCCATTATTTATACAAAAAAATAATCAAACTAATCAAGCTCAAAATTGAATATTCAAATTTTTTAAGATACTGATTTCTTTTATTTTTCCTAAGCTGTAATTCGTAACCATAAAAAAAAAAAAAAAAAAAAAAAAAAAACACACACACACGCAAATATACAGTATATATACCGTATTTTCTGCACTATAAGGCACGCTTAAAAGCCTTCAATTTTGTCAAAAAACGACTTAATCCGGAGCGCTTTATATCTATATCTAGTGGATGCATAACGCAAACCCAGTCAAACGTTTGACTGCAGTATCTTCTATTCTATGCGCCATATAATCCGGTGCGCCCTATATATGAAAACAGTTCTAAAATAGGCCATTCATTGAAGGTGCGCATTATAATCCAGTGCGCCTTATAGTGAGGAAAATACGGTATATACAGTTGCAATCAAAATCATTCAACCCCCTTGACTTGCAAGACAATTTGCTGTGGAGAACAACATTTTATGAAATCAATTTAACAAAGGCATCAGTAAAGTATTAGAGAAAGTTTGTTAATACACTTTTGAGTGATTCTGAGAATGGAACATTGATGAATCATGATAAAATTCGAACATGTTCAAAATTATTCAACTCCCTTTGTGCAGAATCTTTTATTCTTTAAAATCTCCAATAAACGCTGTCTGTATGTGTTTAGAAGCTTCTGTCACCTCTCTACTACAGTTTTGGCCCATTCCACACCTGAAAAAGCTTTCAGGTCACTGATAATCTTTGGTTTTCACATTTCCACTACTTTCTTCAAATTCAACCAGATATTTGAAATAAGAATTAAGCCTGGAGACTGAACAGGTCACTCAAGTACATTATATGACAGATCCCTGAACCAAGCAGAAGTAGATTTGGATGTGTACTTTGGCATGACTGGCCTGCATGAAAGTCCATTGATCATCAGCTTCAGTCTTTGCACCAAAGGCATCACAATTCTTGTCAAAATGGCCTGACACTTTAAAGAATCCATGATGTCCTTCATACAGTCATGATTTCCACTTCCTTCTACAGTAAAGAAACCCCATAACAGGACTGATCAACCTCCAAGTTTGAGGATGGAGATGGTGTTCTTCTGCTTATGAGCTTTGCCTTTTTTTGCAGCAAACATACCGCTGATCCATGGGTCCAAAAAGTTCCAGTTTGGTCACATCACTCCATATAACATTCCTCCAGAGCTCCACAAGACTACACACATGAATTTTATCAAGTTCAAGTTGTCCTTTGTTCTTCTTGATCAAGAGTGGTATTCTGATGTCTACAAGAAGGCAATACTTGTCTAGTGATCTTCTCACACACTGCTTTGAAATGGTTTTCCTCCTTTCATCAGGTCATATTGCAAGTCTTTGGCTTAACATTGCAGATTTTTCTCAGTTGCTCTGATTAAACATTTGATGATATTGTGCTTTTTCTTCCACAACCTCAAAGATTTTCTGGTAAAACACACTTTAAGCTAAGGAATAAGGCTGAGAGCTGTGTCTCTAGGAACTTTCAATGTCTTGGAAATCTTCATATAGCCTTAGCCTTTCTAAAGTACTACTATATTTATTCTCTTTAGCTTTTGTGAGATCTCTATTGACATTTTTGCTATTTAACTTCAACACATTCATGGGCTAACTGTATGTGTAACAGCTCAAGCTAATTCAGTTTTTAATAGAGTTTCTAAAAGCTTAATTGTGTTTTATTCCCCACCATGCAAATAAGTGATTTAAAAACAGCAATGTTGAATAGGGGTTGAATAATTATGACATAGCAGTATTATTAAAAAAATCTTATAACTCAAAAAGCATTTTATTATATATTGACAATATCACTTTTAATATTCCAGTGAACTGTTATAGATAAAATTAATTGAGAAGATACAATTTGAATGTCGAGGAATAGTTAATTTATTTCAGTAATTCAACTCAAATTGTGGAACTCATGTATTAAATAAATTCTATGCACACAGACTGAAGTAGTTATACTTTGAATTGTGATGATTTTGGCTCACATTTAACGAAAACCCACCAATTCACTTCTCAACAATACCAAAAAAAAAAAAAAAAAACACATTTAGTCAATTGTTGGCCTTCTGGAAACTATGTTAATTTACTGTCCATGTATTCAGGACTTGGTAGGGGCATTTTCTTTTCTCTGCGCCAGATTCTGATGTATTATCCATGGGCATAGATGTCCATCCATCAATTATTGCGTATTCTACGTATAGGGATAAGTACTGGGGTTGGAAATTGTTAGAAATTTTCTGGTTCCACCTAATGGTTCCGGTTCCAATTCCAGTTCCATTAAAATCATTAAACAACTATTAAAAAATAGCTCTAAATAAAAATGCACAATACTCAACTACTAAATGCTCAATACTGTATATTACTTACAGTCAACTTAATTTAAGTTAACTGTCACCTGGCCCCTCTGTGGGCCACCTACGTTTACGTCACTATATTACAATAAAATCCTAATCTAATCATGACAAACTATATATCGTTGGAAAGGTCTAAGACTCCTAAATATATATTTTACCAATCGTTTTTGTTAAAGATTATGTAGTAAAAGTAATAGATTAATTTAAAACCTACATCATAACAGGACTGTTGCTTTTTTTCTCTATCACACTTTAGAAGTCATCAGAAATTATTTATCACTTGAAAACTTAAAATCTCAAAATTCATTCTTTGAAAACCATTTTAAATTTAAACATTGCATTACCATGAAAATTGTACATCACAATCATGTTACAAAATGTTTTCAGTCATTTTTTATACAAATTTAGGTTTTTGATCATGCACTTTCAAGTCTAAGTTCAAAAATGTGAGTGACAGTTAAAAAGTTAAAGGTTGGAAATATGTTTCAAATTTAAACATATATTACAGTATACAGATCTTCATTAGTAGGGTTGGGTATTGGCAATAAAAAAATTGGCTTATCAAGCAGGAATAAGCTTGTTGGCCAAATAGTCCCTTGAGGGCTGAGACACTTGTTAATTTCCCTAAATTAATGAAATATAAAATGTAAAATGTTATACTTATAACCATGTATACACCCTCTCCATAAAGCCCTTATCTTACAAATAATAATGCAGTCAGGAGATGGTGTGATGAAATGAGTGGTTTCCACATTTCTAAACACTAAAACTTGCTTGTGTGACCTTTGAGAATAAAGCTTGGTGACTCTTCGTCCCCTTGGAATTATAAGGTTCTGTCTGCGTTCTGAGCAGTTTTGAGATATTGAGCTTCAAAGTTTTTGTGTTCCATAGACTTCTGTAGATAGAACCTTTTTGTTTTTTCAATAAAAAAAATCTCAAAATGTATACAACTTAAAAAAAACATCACATAATGTAAATAAGTTGTCACAGAATAAATATGTGAATAACTCAATTTTGACAAAAATGTCAGATAGAACCTTATAATTCCAAGGGGACGTCTTGTGCAGCAAACACATTTGAGCTTCCATTATTATTATACTGTATAGATTAGAATAAAAGTATGAGTAAAATGTGTTCATCATACAAAGTGTTTGTGTCTTTTTAGGAGACTTGGATTAAAGCACTCAATTCATATTCATTCTTCTATGATGTCTTTAGAAATTGTTTTAAGCTTGAAAGTTTTGGTTGAATGGACTTTGAATGGAGGGACAGAAATGTCACAGGTTTCATTAAAATATGTTCATTGCACTTTTGAAAAGGAAAAAAATATATATTGGTATGGAATGACATGAAGGAGAGTAACTGATCACAGACTTTTCATTTTTGGGTGAACTAAAAGTTCATTTAAAGTTACATTTAAAGTTACATTTAAAAGTATTAAAACTACATTTTAGCCTATACAATTCCAGAGTTATGGGTGAAAACAAATGTACTCATAGTGCCACTTAGTATCAGACAGATGTCTCTAAAAGAATGTATCAGTGGTCCCTTTTCTTACCCTCGGGGGCAACTCTTCATCAAGGGTCTGCTCAGGGGGCTCATGGCCCCTGGATTTAGAAACATGTTGAGAGTGGTCAGGGTATGAAGGGTGTACTGGGTGGTGCTGGTGAGAGGAGTCCTGAGAGCGAAGATGAAGCTGTGCGAAAATAGGAACAGGATCACTGAAGGACTGGGAGCGAGACACAGGGGGTGCAGATGAGTTACTCTTTAGAGCAGCTAAGTGAGACCACTGGACCTTTCAAGGAGGGGGATAAAACAACAGGAAAGTGTGACATGGAGGGTAGAAATGCTAAGCTATCAATGAGTAAACAAAGACCAATGATAAGTATGATGCAGACTGTGAAATATAAGAGAGTCTATTAATTCACAGATGACAGCAGGGGTATGTCACCCAGATCCTTTAAGCAGTTTTTTTTTTTTTTTTCACATTCACTTTTTTTCACATCATGACGTGTTTCGTCATGAGTCTTATGCTGTGTTCCAGACAACTCGAAATTCAGATTTTTCCCACTTCCTACTCTGAAATAACATCTGGAACACCACTTAAAGGTGTCATCGGATGCCCATTTTCCACAAGTTGATATGATTCTTAAGGGTCTGAAAAGTAGTAACATAGTTTGGTTAAAATTTCTCAATGGTAGTTTAAAACAACACCCATGTACACTATCAAAAAACAGCTCTTTTCAGAGCAAGCCATTTCATAAAATTTTCCATTAAATGCAAATGAGCTCTGCTGACCCCGCCACTCTCTTCCGAGTCGCTCTCCGCATTCAGCATGAAACTTGCTAATTAGCACATTATTAGGAAAGATGATTTGCAAAGATTAATTAAAAAAATTATTATATTCTTTGGTGAAACTGGTCTATGTGTGACATCACACAGGAGGCATCTGAGATTGGCTTGATTTGATAAAGGCGAAATGAACTGAGATAAAAAATATATATATAAATAAACACCGGGTGAATTTGTATCATTATAGGGTGGTTATATACATGCACTGCCAACACACATTTTAGTTCAAACACCTTGTAAAAGTGCATGTACAATATGGGGGCCAACCAGAGTGTGCTTTTTACCTCAGTGTCTGCAAAGTGCATTTGCAGCTTTTGACCGCTGAGTGGCACCTTAACCACAAGTTATCAAACAAACGCAGCAAAGCACATTTTTGCAAATAGCCGTCAACTGTGCCTCGCCGAAGTGGTACATTTGAAGGCTGCAGTCGGGAAAAATGAAAGAACACACTATGAAAGAACAGACTTTACTCTAAGCTTCACATTATTACACCATATTTTAGATTTGAACAACTAATGATCAACGATTTGGAGCAGCATCGGCTGTTAGATCATGTTAGATTCTGACAAGAAACATTATTTTATTAATAAATAATCAAATGTCTCCTTTTTCACAATTATAATGCTACTTCTGCCTGTGTTTTGTGGCAAACTTAATGCACGTGCTTGAGCGCGGATTATATTATGGCTCATTATAGATTAGACTGTTAATTTAATATTAAAGTGTGATTAGTTTAATAATGACCTAAATGAATGTCTAGTAGTAACTAAAAACTCTTAACATGGAGGCAGCCCTATTAAAATTTGTTAAAGTTTTTAAAGCACTTCATAGGTTTGCAGGGCCGGCCCGCGGCATGGGCGGTATAGGCAAATGCTAAGGGTGCCACTCATCCATAGGGGCGCCAGAATGAGTGAACGAGTGAATTTTTTTTTATAATAGGCTACTATTTAAAAACCATTAATTCAAAATACTACCAAATAAAGCAAAAAAAAATAAAAGTCCAGCTCTTCAATCTTCCCCCGCCCATCGAGTGCTTGAAGTGCGTCAGAAACAGAGCGCGCACGATCAGTTGTTGGTAATTTGTTGTGTAGCGTGCCCGACGCCGCATCCAATGTAGACAGCACTGCTTTTGTTAACACACAGCTCGTAGAAACGGGCCTGGCAGCTCGCGCCAGTTCTAGACACGGTGAAAGTTTCCTGATTGTGACGGAAGGCTGAATTTACATGACACATTATAAATGAGCATAGTCTGCGATAGATACAGTGCCAAAAAGAAAAGAAGAGGATAAAGACAGAGGTAAAGAGATGTAGTGAAAGAACAATTTATTGCATAGGAGTAAGATACTATAATTTCATGGCAGTTATTTTTACCTTAAACTTAATGTTAGCAGTTGTTCTGAGTTCTGAGTCCCCAGACTGTGATTTTGTACAATCATGTCAGTTTTAAGACGCATTTTTTATTATCACTTTTTTATTAATGTTTTACTCTACAGTTGTGCAGATTTGGGGGGATACAGTACAGGCCAAAAGTTTGGAAACATTACTATTTTTTAATGTTTTTGAAAGAGGTTTCTTCTGCTCATCAAGCCTGCATTTATTTGATCAAAAATACAAAAAAAATTTAATATTGTGATATATTATTAAAATTTTAAATAATTTGTTTTCCATTTATTATACTTTAAATTATCATTTATTTCTGTGATGCAAAGCTGAATTTTCAGCATCATTACTCATCACATGTTACATCCAGTCTATCACATGATCCTTTAGAAATCATTCTAATATGATGATTTATTATGAGTGTTGGAAACAGTTCTGCTGTATATATATATATATATGCTGTATATGCGCTAAATCATGAACACAATGACAGGGTGAAATGGGCTGTGATGCATGGGGCGCCAGGTAAAATCTTGCCAAGGACAGCAAATTGGTCAGGGCCTGCCCTGTAGGTTTGCATAAATTCTGCTTTCAGAACGATCCATAAACTGAGAGATGACAACACTGTTTTTTCCTCTGAAACACCTGTTTTCGGTGTTTGGAAACAAATATTGTGAATCAGGGGTTGTTTTTTAATTAAATGATAAAATTATGTTGTGTTGTATTAGGTTGACTAATTTATTAATTTTAAATTGTATTATTATTATTTTGTTAATATTTTTTTTTTTTTTTTTTTTTTTACATTTTATGGATTGACCCAATCTCCTCTATGACCAAACTCTGTATATGAAACCATATTATTTATTTATGTATTTTAAATGGATTAATTATTATTAAACCACGTTTTAATTAATACAAAAATATGATAAAAAGTGATAGATGTCTTAATTCATGGACATAATTTTCATTTTGTGGGCTCTGTATATGGGAAATGTGTTAAAAAAGGCCAGATAACTAATAAATGTGTCACTTGCTGAAATAAGTTAATTATTAATGTAAGTTTCAAGCCTTTTATAATTTGTGACAATGTAACTATAATGCCAAAATATGTGCTAGAACAAGGCATATCCTATAACACGCAACAATAAGCCACTCCTTCAATTGTTCTATTTTTTTTATGGCATAATGCACACATCCTTAAATGTAATCTAAACATTCCAAGTTAATATCTTACTTTTTGTACGATTTATAGTTTTTCCATGTCACAGTTTTAGCCTATTATTCTTGATTTCTCACAATTATATATTTTTTTATTGTGTGTGTCAGAGTAAATTGTGATGTGAATAAAGTCTCATGAACGTGTAGCCTTGTAGACATCGATAAGTATGATTGTACAGTGGACCAACGGCCAAGGTCAGAATTTTTTTGTTCAAAAACTTTCATTAGCATGTAGATAGAAATTAAAGCTCCTTAATACAACATAAGGAAATTATATAGTTATAATGGTTTTCAAAATGACTGTTTAATAACGATAACGTAGTAAGAGTCTGTGTTTTTTTTATGCATTAGGCTGCAGCCTATATCTCACGTTTTGAAATTAACTGTCTTAAAATAAATTTTAGATTAATTTTCTAATGATTTAATGTATGTGTGTTATAAAGTATTTTATGATGTTATATTATAAAGTTATTTTTGTTTCGTTATTTGATCTCTGTTCACAAAACAAAATATAATTCCAGTCAGTTTGCAAACTCCCTTTGCGTCCCTTTGCGGTAGTTTCATTAATGACTCTAACACACGACTAAATTGCAGTTAATGCGGTGGCCCTATGACGATAGTAGTCATTTTGGTTGGCTACTTCTGTAGCATCTGATGACCCCTTTTAAGTCAGATATCCAACCTGTGCACTCTTGGTAGATTGATAAACTTTAACCTCAGCAAGAGGTTATCATTCATCAACTTATTTTATGTAAAAAAAAAATCTGTTTTTGGCGAGACCACATGGTCATTATATTTACGTGACGTGATTGACTCAAACTCAATGAGGTTTGAATTGGGACATTTCAACATGGATGTTCCCTCTTCGACCTTGTCTGGAACACGGCATCAGCATTACTAAGGGTGGGAGTAAAAAAAAAAAAAAAAAAAAAAAAAAGATTCTCTTGGCTATTCAGCCAAGTGATGATATCTCAGATCATTATTTAGTTCTGTGCAAACTTCATATAGCCAAAATTGTAAATTCTACTTCTTGTTACAAGTATGGAAGAACCATCACTTCTACCACAAAAGACTGCTTTTCAAGTTATCTTCCTGATGTATCCAAATTCCTTAGCATATCCAAACCCTCAGAGCAACTTGATGTAACAGAAACTATGGACACTCTCTTTTCTAGCACTTTAAATACAGCTGCTCCTTTACGCTTAAGGAAGGTTAAGGAAAACAGTTTGACACCATGGTATAATGAGCATACTCGCACCCTAAAGAGAGCAGCCCGAAAAATGGAGCGCAGCTGGAGGAAAACAAAACTAGAGGTATTTCGTATTGCTTGGTGGGAAAGTAACATATCCTACAGAAAAGCATTAAAAACCGCTAGATCTGATTACTTTTCTTCTCTTTTAGAAGAAAACAAACATAACCCCAGGTATTTATTCAATACAGTGGCTAAATTAACAAAAAATAAAGCCTCAACAAGTGTTGACATTTCCCAACACCACAGCAGTAATGACTTTATGAACTACTTTACTTCTAAAATCGATACTATTAGAGATAAAATTGCAACCATTCAGCCGTCAGCTACAGTATCACATCAGACAGTGCACTATAGACCCCCTGAGGAACAGTTCCACTCATTCTCTACTATATTGTTAACTCATCTAAACCAACAACATGTATGTTAGACCCTATACCATCTAAGCTACTAAAAGAGGTGCTTCCAGAAGTCATAAATCCTCTTCTGACTATTATTAATTCCTCATTGTCATTAGGATATGTCCCCAAAACCTTTCATCAAAAAACCAAAACTTGACCCCAAAGAACTAGTTAATTATAGACCAATCTCGAATCTCCCTTTTCTGTCCAAGATACTAGAAAAGGTGGTATCCTCGCAATTATAATCCTTCTTAGAGAAAAATGGTATATGTGAGGATTTCCAGTCAGGATTTAGACCGTATCATAGTACTGAGACTGCTTTCCTTAGAGTTACAAATTATCTGCTCTTATCATCTGATCATGGGTGTATCTCTCTATTGGATCTTAGTGCTGCATTTGACACAATTGACCACAACATTCTTTTGCATAGACTTGAACACTTTGTTGGCATCAGTGGAAGTGCATTAGCATGGTTTAAATCGTACTTATATGACCGCTATCAGTTCGTAGCAGTAAATGAAAATGTATCATTTCGATCACAAGTGCGGTATGGAGTACCTCAAGGCTCAGTACTAGGGCCGCTACTCTTCACGCTTTATATGTTACTCTTGGGAGATATCATCAGGAAACATGGTGTTAGCTTTCACTGTTATGCTGATGATACTCAGCTCTATATTTCTTCATGGCCCGGTGAAACACACCAATTTGAAAAACTAATGGAATGCATAGTCTATATAAAAAACTGGATGACGAGTAATTTCTTACTGCTAAATTCTGGATGTTAATTATAGGACCTAAAAACTCAGCTTGTAATAACCTAGAACACTGTCTAAGACTTGATGGTTGCACTGTCAATTCTTTGTCATCAGTTAGGAACCTAGGTGTGCTATTTGATCGCAATCTTTCCTTAGAAAGCCACGTTTCTAGCATTTGTAAAACTGCATTTTTCCATCTCAAAAATATATCTAAATTACGGCCTATGCTCTCAATGTCAAATGCAGAAATGTTAATCCATGCATTTATGACCTCAAGGTTAGATTATTGTAATGCTTTATTGGGTGGTTGTTCTGCATGCTTAGTAAACAAACTACAGCTAGTCCAAAATTAGCCCGGTCCTGTCATCGCTGCACTGGCTCCCTATCAAACATCGTATAGATTTTAAAATATTGCTTATTATAAAGCTTATAAAGCCCTGAATGGTTTAGCACCTCAGTATTTGAATGAGCTCCTTTTACATTATACTTCTCTACGTCCGCTACTTTCTCAAAACTCTCTCAAATTGATAATACCTAGAATATCAAAATCAACTGCGGGCGGCAGATCCTTTTCCTATTTGGCGCCTAAACTCTGGAATAACCTACCTAACATTGTTCGGGTGGCAGACACACTCTTGCAGTTTATATCTAGATTAAAGACCCATCTCTTTAACCTGGCATACACATAGCATACTAATATGCTCTTAATATCCAAATCCATTTTTAGGCTGCATTAAAAGGGTAAACCGGAACCGGAAACACTTCACATAACACCCTATGTACTTGCTACATCATTAGAAGAATGGCATCTAAGCTAATATTTGTCTGTTTCTCTCTTATTCCGAGGTCACCGTAGCCACCAGATCCAGTCTGTGTCCAGATCAGAGGATCACTTGCAGTCACCCAGATCAAGTACGTATCCAGACCAGGTGGTGGATCAGCACCTAGAAAGGACCTCTATTGCCCCTGAAAGACAGCGGAGACCAGGACAACTAGAGCCTCTGGCTTGCTTAGTTGGGGTCACTTCATCTACAGCGATATCGTTGACTTGATTGCAAATAAATGCACATACACTATTTAACTGAACAGAGATGACATAACTGAATTCAATGATGAACTGCCTTTAACTATCATTTTGCATTATTGAGACACTGTTTTACAATGTATTTTGTTTCAAGCACTATATAAATAAAGGTGACTTTGACTTTGATTGGGGAAAAAAATAAAATTAATAATAATAATAATAATAAAAATATATATATACATATATATTTTTATATATTTTTAGGTTTAAAATTTTTTTATATCTTTCTTAGAATCATTAAACAGATACAGAGAGACAGAGATGGGAGGAGAAATAGGAAAAACAGGACTGAGTTATCTCAGGTTACTTGTGGTTCCATAGGTCTGTGCATGACTGAGCACTCAGTGCAATTTCCACCGGAGTATAGTTCAGATCCTTGTGGCAAAGTAGACTGCTTGGGTGGAGCAGAATGAGAGATGACCTGAAGATTCTTACGATACCTCTCATCAGCCTGTGAGAGGGACAGAAAACAGGACGAGAAAACAACAACAAAAAACAGGATCAGCAGGTACCAAGGCAACACACAGATAGCATTGTGCCATTGATACAATGTTGAGTTTTGATCCAAACCATCATTTTAGTTGAGATTGATATTTCAGTGTTTAAAGTATGTTGGATCAGCATTAAACATTTTATTAAAGTTGTCAGCACACATGGGTAAAGAACTAATAGTGATTTGTGGTTGATTATCACAAGATCATGCAGGCATGTATCTCTGCAGAACACTAGTGGATGTCTCACAATCAGCAGGGCATGTCAAACCATGATGGGCATTTTCAACTGCTTTGGCCGATTTCCTCTAATCGATAGGGGGTTGGTATAGGGGTGAGTCTTCAAGTATATTTATATAAAATAATAACAATATGTGTAGTTGCACACTGAAAATGCACACTGGTTGATATACACCCATTCTGGTTGTGTGTGTGCACTTCACAGTAATCTAAATCATGCTTCCATATTAGAAAGAAAACAAAGGTGCATCCTACACAGAATTCTTGTTCATTTAACCACTTGACATGCATGACTTCTCTAGGTTTCAACAATGGTGCATCTATCTTAAAAAGTGAATACATCTTGCTTTAGTAATAATTATTAGGAAATTTCTGATTAAAGTTTCAACAATATTTAACAGATTTCTTGAAGTGCATGAACATTCTTCATGACATGAACATAAGAATATCATAGTTTACACATAGCCAATGTATTGATCTATGAGTCAATGCTTGCAGAGCACCTTGCCTTCTTTCCTTTAGTAGAAGTTAAAACAGATGAGGATGGACAATTAAAAAAAGAAAAGAAAAGAAAAGACAGGCACCCTCCTGATAATGGTGACATTTGATTATACAATGAGTTGTAGTCTAAAGAATCGTCACCTGTCTTGGGACTTGAAGCTATCCTATGCCTTATCTCCTGCTCCCTGATAACTGCTTAAACATGTAATCAATCATTCATAATTATTCAGAAAGTGACAGACATGGCTATTTTGTGATATTTTAAAAGAGTAAGGACTACATAAGACTATATCTTATGTAGGTAGATTTGCTGCTTTACCATGTTAAGTTTTATCCATTATACAATTTATTGCCTTTTTACTCCATCAAAAATGTTAGTAAGTTATATATCATTTGTAAGCTTAAAACCTAAAAATTAATCCTTGCGTTACCATGAAAATAATACTTTTGGTGGTCTCCTCCCCCTAAGTGGGTGGTGTATTGAGTCTCAAAATTATCTGTGATTGAAGTAATATTGACATAAAAAGGTGGATATTTGTGACAGAAAAATGCATAAAAAATGAAAATGGAGTTTGGGTGTTATTTAATGGTCTAAATAAAACCTCAATTTTGTTTTATTTCAAATTTGAAAAATAAATTATTTAGAGATAAGTCTTTCATTTTATAGCAGATTTTTTGTGTAAAATATCTGTTATTAAAAATATTAATTTTATATGAAATAAAATTCAAATTTTAGAAGTGCATTTTCTTTAGAGAAAAATGTAATTTTTATAACTTTGATACTTTCATATTTTGAAATGATTCTACAACAACAACAAAACAATAACTTGCCGATTGTCTTCTTTAAAGAGATTCCAACCTTTGGTCTGCATTCCATAGCGTACATTAATTATAACAATTTAATTAAGGGACATTTTGATCCAGTTGGTCGTTATCTCAGAATAAACCCAGACTGGGTGATCAGGACCCCGACAAGAAGCCGGAATAACTTGCTTATTAAATGGGTAAAAAGATTCATTTTTACCATATTATGTGTTCAAATTAATGCTGAAGTCTTTTATTGCAACACGCGTTAGTTAACTTTCACGTATATGTTCAAAAATGGGGGGTGGCAGTTAAGAGGAAAAATAAACTGTCATTAACATTATTGAATGTGACGATGACAACTGAATTGACTTGCTTTTAAGTAAATTCATACTCTCTTTTTCAGATGTCAGAGAACATAAATGAAAAGAGGCAGTAGACTGATGCAAGTCATATTTTGAAAACTTGAACCATTGGATCACTTGTTGTAATGACATCAGACTTCTGAAAATAATGTAATTTCTAAAGGATCCAATGCTTTTGTCCTTTTTGCCCCACTCGCTCTCTCTCACTCTCTCCAAGCATTTTTCTCTTTTTCTTTTTGTGATTGTGTTAAACAGTCAAATAAAATAAATTGACTCAACTGCTGGAAAGGTGTCATTTATGTTTGAAAAGGTTTTCCCCAAACTTTGAAATGGTCAAAAATATTAATGTTGTTTTAACATTCAATTCAAGTTTATTTGTATAGCGCTTTTTACAATACAAATCATTAAAAAGCAACTTTACAGAAAATTAAGTTTCTACAATATTTAGTAGTAGCTTAATAAGTGGTGACTGTCAGTTTGTGCGCGTATAACAGGATTTTTCAGAAAAAATAAATACAAGACATTGTCAGCCAGACGATGAACATTATTAACAACAATTATTACCGTATTTTCCGGACTATAAGTCACACTTTTTTTCATAGTTTGGCTGGTCGTGCGACTTATTTATCAAAATTAATTTGACATGAACCAAGAGAAATGAACTAAGACGAACCAAGAGAAAACATTACAGTCTACAGCCACGAGAGGGTGCTCTATGCTGCTCACTGCTCCTGTAGTCTAAACTGAGCAGCATAGAGCTCCCTCTCGCGGCTGTAGACGGTAATGTTTTCTCTTGGTGCTTGGTTCTAAATAAATGAGACTTATAGTCCAGTGCGTCTTATATACGTTTTTTTCCTCATGACGTATTTTTGGACTGATGCGACTTATACTCAGGTGTGACTTATAGTCCGAAAAATACGGTATATGATGCAGTCACACTTGTAGCAATATTTGTTAGTTCTGTTGTTGATTCAGGGTTCACATTCACATTAACTTACTTAACTTACTTAATTATGTTGACATTTCAGTTTTACTTACAATGTTCCAACAAACATTGATCAAATTATATTACCAATGACATTTTTTGTTTATTTCAATATTGATTCAACAGCAGTGATGTAGAATCGGCCATTGTGTAATGCTGATTTAACCTTTTTGTTGTTGTTGAAATCTTACCAATGTTTCAACATTAATTGAGGGTACAAAAGCAATGTTGAACCAACATCAATTCACTATCTTGATTTAAGGACATTTTTATTGATTTTCTGTTGAAATCTTAATCTTCTTTTAACATTACTTGTGGGTGCAAAAGTAATATTAACCCAACATCACTTTGTAATGTTTATGTAATAGTAATGTTAACCCATCAACATAATATTGTTTCAATGGATGCTTGCCATCTAGGCAGTCAGGATATGGTCTTCATGACACCATGCTAATATTTGACTTCCTGCTCGACTGAGATGAAACCGGTAAGTGGGAATGATACAACAGAGGAAGCTCTATTAGAGCATAATGTATGTATAATAATCCAAATAATAAATAATTCAAACACTATAACCTGCCTTCAACATATTCTAATTCCTTCATTTCAATATTCTATAAAAAGGCAATGCATTGACTGGAGAAAAGCCCCATATGCAAAATAAAAAATAATAACAACAAAAATCTGCTACAAGCAGCATTAGGCCAGTGACACACTGGCTGCGTGGCATCTCTGCTGCGTGTCAGGAGCGTGGTGGCTGCCTCGCGTTTTCAGTGTCTTTACACACCAGAACCGTGCCTGATCCGCTGGCGTGCTGCTGCTTTAGAGGGAGGTCGCCGACAGACCAGGATCTTGTCTTCATGACAACAATATCAACTTTTTTTTTACTACCTACACCTACTGATAACCTACACCTACTGATAAAGGACACGTCAACAGTATTGACTGCAAAATAGAGTATGTTTGACAGGTGCAATATTTGAAAATCGATAATTATTTATTTTTTAAATTACATTTATATCTGAATTTATGTCAACCTTTAGACTTGAAAATATCAAAATGTCATGAATTAATATGTATGTGTGTACAAAATGACATATAAACATATTTCCTATTATATTTTGTCTGGAAACGCTTCCAACATGCATGCGTGTCACGTGAAAAATAGGCGTCGGTTCTATTTCTAGCATGCATGCGTTTTCCGCACGTCTCACACAGGCAGTCTGCAAGCTCTAACCTGTTAACATGGGAGCCGGATTAAAAACAGAAAAGCCACACAGCTGAGACGCTTGCGCCATGCATCCAGTGTGTCGCCGGCCTTAGTGAATGCTGGGGGAGTACATAATGAGTAGATGTGTTCAGGCCTCCCATAACCCTATGGAGGATAATCCATTTGGAGAATGAATGGGTGGAATGCATGAATGTCTTTGAGCCAGGACTCTCATCAAACGTGTGAAGTTTGGGGCAGATTCCTTTTTTATGTCGAAACATACAAATTTGTCAGACCACAACAGACATGCTGTTAACTCAAAACCTTCACAATATAGCATTGCAAATGCCTTTAGATTAGACTAACTAAATGTACTGTTAAATCTACGGGAAGAGTTTGCCAAAGTATGACACCTGTATAAAAAAAAAAAAAAAAAAACAACTTTAAAACAGCACAAAATTTGCTCAGAGAAATTCTAAATGACTAACATCCTGTTGGGTTCATGGTATAGCTCTGGAAATAGAGGAGCTGAAAATAGACTGGCGCAATTTTTTTTGTTGTTATTTAAAGAGCACGTTGGTAGAAAATGCGTCTCTGGGCAGGTCCACAGTGCACGTTGACTTTGCTTATTACACACAGGGATGCGCATCACACAAACATGCCAAATATTAAAAACAAAATGATTAGTGTAAAAGAATATTATTGTGTAGGCTACATAAATCTAAAAATTTAATGATGGATAGCCATTGCGTGTATTAGAATTAGGCTACCTATTTGCAATTCAGCCTATTACTACTTATAATTATGAATTAAATTCTACTTCATCCCATGCCACCTTGACCTCGGGAAGCTTGCACGCTCACACACAAGCAGATCAGTTTTTTTATTGCTTTTAGAGACGTTCAGCTTTGCTGCCAATAAACTGTGCCATGTAAATAGCGATCCCCATGTAAATAGCGATCCGCCATGGCACGATTGCACAGTGTTGTAGTCGAGACCAGCTCATTCGAGTCCAAGTCCAGATCGAGTCCAGAGAGGGTCGAGTCCGAGTCAAGACCGAGTTCAGAAAGGGTCGAGTCCGAGTCAAGACCGAGTTCAGAAAGGGTCGAGTCCGAGTCAAGACCGAGTTCAGAAAGGGTCGAGTCCGAGTCAAGACCGAGACCAGAGAGATTGGGTCTGAGACAAGACCTAAAGAAATCTTCAAGAGTATGTCAAATGTTTGGTGGAAACAATAAACGTTAAAAGGGCCACATAGTATGTGGTGTAAAGGTAATTTTATTAGTATTATGAAGTGTTACTTGTCAATATTAAGTGCTCATTTTCACACAACACCGTTGTACCACTATACACATCCATATAACCTTTCTAGTACACATAATATTACTGTACGACTCTATATTGTAATTCTACATAACACTTCTAGTACAAGTAACATTACTGTACCACTATACCTGTAAATGTTCAACTGTAACAGCTTTTACATAACTTTTAACCTTGAAGCTTAACTAATGACTGCTAATATCCCTACAATGTCTTGGATTATGTGCACTTTAGATGCTGTGAAGATTACAGATGGGCATAATTACTTTTCAAAAAAATAAGTGAGGAGACCATCCTGCTACCCAACCAAGCACGATGTGGTCTCATGATCAATCCACCCCAACTAAAAACTCTCTCTACTGGTGCAGAGGAAGCGGGGACACAATGGATGGTGCGTTTTAATGCAGGGTAAAATACACACTAGTCGAAGTTTTTTTTAGTTACGGAGGGCATACACACAAGAGCCGACTGACTGTCCAGGAAAATTTCATCCAAAAGTGTGTATGTGCCAGGGGAAGAATGCTGGATGAAATGCCATATAAATTCAATGCATTCTGTCAGACATTTTTTGGGGGGGAGATGTTTAGTGTTGAGACAGTCAGTCTATATAATTTAATTAAACAATATTTGTTTTTTTTCTGTGACCATTTTGTCCTACTTTGTAAAAATAACACAGTTGAGAGAAATAATGTAGCAATGTGGCTTTCTAGAAAGCGGGATCACTACAGGCGGATGGCAGGAGGATAACTTAAGGCCGGTGACACACTGGCTGCTAGGCGTCTCTGCTGCGTGCCAGAAGCGTGGTGGCTGCTTCGCGTTTTCTGTGTCTTTACACACCAGAAGCGTGCCTGCACGCGGTGCTTGGTGCGCTGCTGCGGCTGTAGGTGACATAGAGGGAGGCCGCCAAAAAACCAGGCTCTTGTCTTCTATCAACTTTTTTTTTATTTTTTTTTTTTTACACACACCTACTGATAGGACATCGTCAACAGTATTGACGGCAAAATAGAGTATGTTTGACAGGTGCAATATTTGACAATCGATCATTATTAATTTATTTTTTAAATTACATTTATATCTGAATTTATGTCAACCTATAGACTTTCAAATATCCAAATGTCATGAATTAATATGTATTTGTGTACAAAATGACATATAAACATATTTTCCTAGTATATTTTGCCTGGAAACGCTTCCAACATGCACGCGTGTCGCGTGAAAAATAGGCGTCGGTCCTATTTCTAGCATGCACAGGTTTTCCACGCGTCTCACGCAGGCAGTCTGCAAGATCTAACCTGTTAACATGGGAGCCGAATTAAAAACAGACACGCCACGCATTGTGTTGCTTGCCTAACGTCTCACGTCAAAAGAAAATCACCAGTCATTGGATGTGTCAATCATACATCAATTTAAATAAACATTAACATACAGTAATAATCATGAAATATTTTGATTGGGACTCGAGTGGACTCGGGCATAAGTCCGATTCCTAATATGTTCGAGTCCGAGTCAATACCGAGTCAAAATGCACACGAGTCCATGACAAGACCGAGACCATTAAAATACGGTCTCGAGACCGAGTCCAAGACCGAGTCCGAGTCTCGAGTACTGAACACTGCGATTGCATCTTGCTCTTAAAGGGAATGGTAGATGGCAGTCTGATTGGTGTATTGAACGGTACGCCCATTACTCATTAAGAGAATAGTGACAACCCATTCAAAAATGTGGTTGGATGAGAAGTATAAACATATTCCATTCCCGACACCCTATTGGTTTGTACACGATCCTTCACACCTACACATGACACAAATCACATCACACTCCTGCAAGGACATAGCCAGCGTTGGGTTCGTTTATCAAAAAATATATTTCTTAAAAGTAGGGTTGGGTATGGAACTGGTGTAACGGATATGCAGGTCATCGATTCATGGGTTCTGAACTAATGAATCATGGTTAATTGAATCTAAAACAATGAAAACCCAAAGCTTTTAGATTTTGAATTCAGGCATATAAACCCAACTCTTTCTAAACTAAATGCCTGGCCTGGCGCCAGCCTGGCTGGATTTAAATTATTTACGACGCTCATAAATTCCACAGTCATGTGAGCAGCCTCAAAGGAGAAACGAAACACGTTCCACACACACACATAAGAACACACACACAAACAAACTTTTCTTTACGCTCTTTATGGAAGTCCTTAGTAATATGTATTTTGAACCGGTTTGTGTGTTGCATACAATGGTTAATCCTTGTTATAAATTGGAAATGTTTCTCCTAATTTTAATGTTCTCAAATAGAATCATGAGTTGTAACCCTACCCCCTTAGCAGGTCATAAAACTTTATGACCTAACAAACAGGACAGGAAAGCTAACTCTTAGAAAAGAGAATAGTACCCTTTTATTTTCTCAATGTATTCTAAATGTATTGAGTATTGCCTTCTTGTGCAGTAGATATTTCCCCATATAAATTGGAGTATCTGCAGTTTTAGCATGTGTTAATCAAACTTTAAATGTGTGTATGAATATAATGCATATGAATATAATGTCGTGTTTCTATCAGTTATTTATGTAATTTTTGGTATCGGCGTAATTATCATGTTGTGACTAACTATCCACCTAAATGGATTTAAGGTAAAATGTATTAATCTGGAATTACGAACTTGCTAGAATATCACTACTGAAATCTGATAAGCCAGGACTTATTAGAGTGGGTGTTTCCCCAGAAACAAAGGAACTTTTTCCCGCTTCAGATCATGGGCGTTCAATGGTTGTTCACGCAAACAGAGGCGTGAACCAGTGAAGCCATAAGAACTGACCCAGGAAGTTCCTCCCCCTTCTTCTTCTTCTTCTCCTCTTGCTTTCTTACCCCGCTCGTCCTTCTTCACGGCCTTGCTCCGCTCTCCTATCGCCGTTGATCTCAGCACGGCGGCTGAGAGAACAGCCTTTTCTCATGGCTCCTTCAGGAGCTTTCATCTCCATTGTTTTCGTTTTTTTTCCTTATTATGTTTATTCACCTATTCGCCTCTCCACACGAGGAAGACAAATTCTGAAACATTGCTTTGTTGGACCTTTCAAATACCGGGCGATTCCGCAGCAGCCCCGGAACACACGAAAGAACACACCTAGCCACAAAGGACCACGCTCACACGCACGCTGGTCTGGCGAGTCACAAAGAGACCACATGCAAGTATCATTCTCTATGGAGATTTAAATGCTGCTTATAGTTTGTCTATTACCTTTTCAAGGTGATTTGATTCGTTGTTGTCTTTCAAGGGTTACTATCTGTGAGTTTGCATAACTGAGTGTAACTCTGATCACGCCTAATTCTCTCACCTATCTCTCTCTCACTCATTCTCTCTCTCTCCCTCATTGGATTCCGTTATGTCTTTTACAAAGTATACTGTCTGTATTGCCGTATGCGTATTTACTTTGTTTGACGTATTATTAGTTCAATTATTAAAAACTAATATATATTCATGATTGCCTCTAACAAAAATGCTCACCTCACGAGTCAATGGAATGTCTCATCTTTAGCTACAAGCTCTTTACTTTTAGTAACGAAATTTCATAATGATATGATAATGTTTTCATGGCCATAGAATATTTTTCCTTGAATTATAAGAAGTGATAACTTTATTGAAAGTTGATAAGTTAATCTTGGTCATAAGTTAATGACCAAGTTTGGAGTTGATCTGAGTAAATCTGTAGGAGGAGTTAAGTACAACCCCTGAAAATAGCAAAAACCACCAATTTTGCAGAGAAAATTCTAAATAACGGACTTCCTGTTGGGATTGGGATTTTGTACCAAGATACTTTTTTTTGTAGATATTGGTGTGTTACATGTGTGTTCCGATTTTTGTTCATGTACGTGAAACATAGCTCGAGGCGCACTACGTTGATAGTGTATACGCACACCGTTGAAAGTGTATAGGTGGCGCTATTGAGCCATTTTGCCACACCTGATGGAATATTGGCCTTCAGATCTGTTCAGGCAAGGAATATATCAAAGTTTACTCCATATTTGTGCCAATCTTTGTGTTGCCAGCAGGTGGTGCTCTCATTATAATAGACTATTGGCCTTCAGATGTGTTCAGGGCAGGACTCTTATCGAACATGTGAAGTTTGGGGAAGATCGGACAAATTATGCCTGAGTTACAACAACTTTTCTTGTTGTGGCGAGACATCAAAATTTGTCATGACGCCATGGACATGCCCTTTAACAAAAACTCAAGATCTCCACAAGTTAACATTGCACAGGCCTTTAGATTAGACTGACTACAAAAAATACATTAATCTCAAAAAAATTCTAGGAGTAGTTTGTCACAGCATACAACATGTCACTTCCTGTTGCCAGCAGGTGGCGCTATGACTATAACTGAATATGGGCATGTAGATCTGTTAAGGGCAGAAGTCTTATCTAACATGTGAAGTTTGGGGCAGATTGGACATTGTAAGTCTGAGTAACAGCAACTTCCTTTTTCATGGCGAAACATCGAAATTTGTCAGGCCGCCATGGACACGCCCTTTAACGAAACCTCAAGATCTTCACAATTTAACATCGTAAAGGCCTTTGATTTAACTGACCGAGGTTGCTGTTGATCTGAATAAATCTCTAGGAGGAGTTCGTTAAAGTACAACCCCTGAAAATGGCAAAAACAGTGCCAATTTTGCAGAGAAAATAACCGACTTCCTGTTGGGATTCGGATTTCGTACCAAGAGACTTTTTTGTAGGTATTGAAGTGTTACATATGTGTACCGATTTTTGTACATGTACGTGGAACATAGCTCCAGGCACACTCCGTTGAGTGTGTATAGGTGGCGCTATTGAGCCATTTTGCCACACCCGTTGGAATAATGGGCTTCAGATGTGTTCAGGCCAGGACTCTTATCACACATGTGAAGTTTGGGGAAGATCGGACATTTTATGTCTGAGTTATAACATATTTTATTCCCATGGCAAGACATCGAACTTTGTCACGCCGTGTAGGTTAGGCATACCAAATTTGGTGTTGATCTGAATGAATCTCTAGGAGGATTTCGTTAAAATAACAACGCATGGAAATGACAAAAATGACACAAAATTTGCTCATAATATTAGAAATAACCGACTTCCTGTTGGGTTTCGGATTTTGCTCCAAGATACTTTTTTGTAGGTATTGGAGAGTTACATGTGTATACCGATTTTCATACTTGTACATGAAACGTAGCTCGAGGCGCACACCGTTGAACGTGTATAGGTGGCGCTGTTGAGCCATTTTGCCACACCCACTTCTGAAACCCATATCAGACGTAAATATTCGCCAGTTCTGAGGTGTGTGCAACATTTCATGACTTTTCGAGCATGTTTAGGCCCTCAAAAATGCGATTCATTTTGGAGAAGAAGAATAATAATAATAATTAAAGCTGCAAGCAGCGATGAACGGGCCCTCGCACCCGGGCTCATTACCACCCGGTGCCCATAGGAGGAACCGTGAACGTTCGGCCATATGCTTATAAAATAGTAAATATTTTTGCCACATTTCCTGCTGCCAACAGGTGGCATTATGATTATAACTGAATATCGCCATGTAAATGTCTTTAGGCTAGGAGTCTTACCAAACATGCAAAGTTTCAGGCAGAACAGACATCTCATGTTTAAGTTAGCATGAAATAAGTCATTCCTGTTGCCAGCAGGCGGCGCTATACTCATAATTGAATATTGGCCTTTAGTTGTGTTCAGGCCAGGACCCTTATAAAACATGTAAAGTCTGGGTCAGATTGGGAATTGTATGCATGAGTTACAACAACTTCCTGTTTAATAGTATTAATAACATCCTTTAGCACATAGTAAGTGTTATTAAAATGTTTGAAATTATTTCTAGCATGATTAGCACACAATGGCAAATTTTATTGTGTTGCAAATAGTGCATAAAATTTTTAAACATGACACTTCCTGTTGCCAGCAGGTGGCGCTATCACTATTGAATTTGGTCATGGGTGTTTGTTCAGAACAGAACACCTATCACACGTGTGAAGTTTGGGGAAGATCGGACATTGCTTGCCTGAGTTACAGCAAATTCCTTTTTCACCTCATTAGTAGCATGCTTCAACACTTAGCTAAGTGTTGCTAGCATGTTTTATAATGTTTCTAGCATGTTGCCAGCCTATTTAACACTTTTTGACACTTTTAATTTATTCCTAGGAGTCCATAAAATTGTTAACCTTGTCACTTCCTGTTACCAGCAGGTGGCGCTATGACTATAGCTGAATTTGGTCATGGGTGTTTGTTCAGAGCAGAACACCTATCACACGTGTGAAGTTTGGGGAAGATCGTACATTGCTTGCCTTAGTTACAGCAACTTTCTTTTTCACTACATTATTAGCATGCTTTAACACTTAGCTAATGTTGCTAGCATGTATTGGTATGTATCAAGTATGTTGCCAGCCTATTTAACACTTGTTTACACTTTTTAATATGTTCCTAGGAGTCTGTAATAGTGTTAACCATGTCACTTCCTGTTACCAGCAGGTGGCGCTGTGACTATAACTGAATTTGGTCATGGTTATTTGTTCAGGACAGAACACCTATCACACGTGTGAAGTTTGGGGAAGATCGGACATTGCTTGCCTGAGTTACAGCAAATTCCTTTTTCACCTCATTAGTAGCATGCTTTAGCACTTAGCTAAGTGTTGCTAGCATGTCTTAGTATGTATCTAGTATGTTGCCAGCCTATTCAACACTTGTTGATGCTTTTTAATATGTTCCTAGGAGTCCATAACACTGTTAAACTTGTCACTTCCTGTTACCAGCAGGTGGCGCTATGACTATAACTGAATTTGGTCATGGGTGTTTGTTCAGGACAGAACACCTATCACATGTGTGAAGTTTGGGGAAGATCAGACATTGCTTGGCTGAGTTACAGCAACTTCCTGTTTCACGGCGAAACATCGAACTTTGTCAGCCCGCCAGGGACACACCCCTTGAAATTCAAAATAACTTACTTCCTGTTGGGTTTTGGAATTTGTACCAAGAGACTTTTTTGTAGGTAATGTTGTGTTACATGTGTGTACCGATTTTCATGAATGTACGTGAAACACAGCTCGAGGCGCACTCCGTTGAAATTTAACAGGTGGCGCTATCGAGCCATTTTGCCACACCCACTTCTGAAACCTATATCAGATGTAAATTTTCGCCAGTCCTGATACGTGTGCAAAGTTTTGTGAGTTTGGAGCATGTTTAGGCCCTCAAAAATGCGCTTAATTACGGAGAAGAAGAAGAAGCGGAAGAAGAATAATAATAATTAAAGCTGCAAGCAGCGATGAACGGGCCCTCGCACCCGGGCTCACCGGCAGCGAGTGGCTTTAGTAAATAGGTGAACGGTGAGAAATATGCATTTAAACTCATAAATATGAGTGGAATGTATCAAAGTTTATTCCATATATGTGCCAATCGTCCTGTTGCCAGCAGGTGGTGCTATCATTATAATGGAATATTGGCCTTCAGATATGTTCAGGGCAGGACTCTTATCGAACATGTGAAGTTTGGGGAAGATCGAACAAATTATGCCTGAGTTACAACAACTTCTCTTGATGTGGCGAGACATCAAATTTTGTCATGGCGCCTTGGACACACCCTTTAACAAAAACTCAAGATCTCCACAAGATAACATTGCACAGGCCTTTAGATTAGACTGACCACAAAAAAATACATTAATCTCAAAAAAATTCTAGGAGTAGATTGTCGCAGCGTAAAACATGTTACTTCCTGTTGCCAGCAGGTGGCGCTATGACTATAACTGAATATGGGCATGTAGATCTGTTAAGGGTAGAAGTCTTATTTAACATGTGAAGTTTGGGGCAGATTGGACATTGTATGTCTGAGTAACAGCAACTTCCTTTTTCATGGCGAAACATCGAATTTTGTCAGGCTGCCATGGACACACCCTTTAACTAAACCTCAAGATCTTCGCAATTTAACATCACAAAGGCCTTTAAATTCAACTGACCAAGTTTGGTGTTGATCTGAATAAATCTCTAGGAGGAGTTCGTTAAAGTACAACCCCTGAAAATGGCAAAAACAACGCCAATTTTGCATAGAAAATTCTAAATAACCGACTTCCTGTTGGGATTCAGATTTCGTACCAAGAGACTTTTTTGTAGGTAATGGTGTGTTACATGTGTGTACATGTACGTGAAACATAGCTCGAGGCGCACTCCGTTGAAAGTGCTTATGCACTCTGTTGAAAGTGTATAGGTGGCGCTATCGAGCCATTTTGCCACACCCAATGGAATATTTGCCTTCATATCTGTTCAGGCCAGGACCCTTATCACACATGTGCAGTTTGGGGAAGATCGGACATTTTATGCCTGAGTTATAACATCTTTTATTCCCATGGCGAGACATCGAACTTCGTCACGGCGCCATGGACACGCCTTTTAACAAAAACTCAAGATCTTCACAACTAAACATCACACAGGTCTTTAGATTAGACTGACCACAAAAAAGACATTGATGTCATAACATTTCTAGAAATAGTTTGTCGCAGTCTAAAATATGTCACTTCCTGTTGCCAATAGGTGGCGCTATGACTATAACTGAATATTGGCATGTAGATTTGTTCAGGTCAAGAGTCTTATACAACATGTGTAGTTTGGGGCAGATTGGACATTGTATGTCTGAGTTACAGCAACTTCCTTTTTCATGGCGAAACATCGAAATTTGTCAGGCAGCCATGGACACGCCCTTTAACGAAACCTCAAGTCCTTCGCAATTTAACATCGCAAATGGCTTTAGATTACACTGACCAAGTTTGGTGTTGATCTGAATAAATGTCTAGGAGGAGTTCGTTAAAGTACAACCCCTGAAAATGGCAAAAACAACACCAATTTTGCAGGGAAAATTCTAAATAAACGACTTCCTGTTGGGATTCGGATTTCGTACCAAGAGACTTTTTTGTAGATATTGGTGAGTTACATGTGTGTACCAATTTTTGTACATGTACGTGAAACATAACTCGAGGCACACTCCGTTGAAAGTGTATAGGTGGCGCTATCGAGCCATTCTGCCACACCCGGTGGAATATTGGCCTGCAGATCTGTTCAGGTCAGGACTCTTATCACACATGTGAAGTTTGGGGAAGATCAGACATTTTATGCCTGAGTTATAACATCTTTTATTCACATGGCGAGACAAATCGAACTTCGCCATGGTGCCGTGGACATGCCTTTTAACGAAAACTCAAGATCTTCACAACTGAACATCACACAGGCCTTTAGATTAGACTGACCACAAAAAAGACATTGATGTCATACTATTTCTAGGAGTAGTTTGTCGCAGCGTAAAATATGTCACTTCCTGTTGCCAATAGGTGGCGCTATGACTATAACTGAATATGGTCGTGTCAAACTGTTCAGGTCAGGAGTCTCATCAAACATGTGAAGTTTGGGGCAGATTGGTCATTGTATGTCTGAGTTATAGCAACTTCCTGTTTCATGGCGAATCATCGAAATTCGCCAGGCCGCCACGGACACGCCCTTCAACGAAAACTCAAAAGCTTCGCAATTTAACATCGCAAAGGCCTTTAGATTAGGCATACCAAATTTGGTGTTGATCTGAATGAATCTCTAGGAGGAGTTCGTTAAAATACAACGCATGGAAATGACAAAAATGACACAAAATTTGCTCGTAATATTAGAAATAACCGGCTTCCTTTTGGGTTTCGGATTTTGCTCCAAGAGACTTTTTTGTAGGTATTGGAGAGTTACATGTGTATACCGATTTTCATACATGTACATGAAACGTAGCTCGAGGCGCACACCGTTGAACGTGTATAGGTGGCGCTGTTGAGCCATATTGCCACACCCACTTCTGAAACCCATATCAGACGTAAATTTTCGCCAGTTCTGAGGTGTGTGCAAAGTTTCATGACTTTTCGAGCATGTTTAGACCCTCAAAAATGCGATTCATTTTGAAGAAGAAGAAGAATAATAATAATTAAAGCTGCAAGCAGCGATGAACGGGCCCTCGCACCCGGGCTCACCGGCAGCGAGTGGCTTTAGTTAATAGGTGAACGGTGAGAAATATGCGTTTAAACTCATAAATATAAGTAGAATATATCAATGTTTATTCCATATATGTGCCAATCTTCCTGTTGCCAGCAGGTGGCGCTATCATTATAATGGAATATTGGCCTTCAGATGTGTTCAGGGCAGGACTTTTATCGAACATGTGAGGTTTGGGGAGGATTGGACATTTTATGCCTGAGTTACAACAACATCCTATTTCATGGCGAAACAACGAAATTTGTCAGGCCGCCATGGACACTCCCTTTAACGAAACCTCAAGATCTTCGCAATTTAAGATCGCAAAAGGCTTTAGATTACACTGACCAAGTTTGGTGTTGATCTGAATAAATATCTAGGAGGAGTTTGTTAAAGTACAACCCCTGAAAATGGCCAAAACAACACTAATTTTGCAGAGAAAATTCGAAATAACTGACTTCCTGTTCAGATTCGGATTTCGTACCAAGAGACTTTTTCGTAGATATTGGTGTGTTACATGTGTGTACCGATTTTTGTACATGTACGTGAAACATAGCTCGAGGTGCACTCCGTTTAAAGTGTATATGCACTCCGTTGAAAGTGTATAGGTGGCGCTATCGAGCCGTTTTGCCACACTCGATGGAATATTGGCCTTCAGATCTGTTCAGGCCAGGACCCTTATCACACAAGTGAAGTTTGGGCAAGATCAGACATTTTATGCCTGAGTAATAACATATTTTATTCCCATGGCGAGACATCGAACTTCATCACTTCCTCTCTCACGCTGCAGTTTTCCACAAGTTCATCAAACAACCGCAGTAAGAATATTTCATCAAGCACGGTGAGTAATGGCTTCTCCTACAATTGTTATTTGCACCTCTTGCCACATGTACAGTTTATCTATCTCTGTCGCTGATGAGGGATTCACATGTGATAAATGCAGGGAAACAGTTAGGCTGACAGAGAAGATTTCAGAATTAGAGACACGCATCCAAACTTTAATTGAGGTCAGTAAGAATGTTAGGGCTCTAGATATGGCTTTGGATGCGTCTAGCTCAGGGATTCCTGTACATTGTCCGGTTCCAGCAGAGCCCCTGCAGCAGGGCAACTGGGTGACGGTGAGGCAGCGTAGTCGTGGGTCAAAACACCGCTCTTCTGTTCCGATCAAAACATTAAACAGGTTCTCCCCACTCAGTGATGCACCCACTGAGAAACCTGATGAAAGTGCTCTAGTTATTGGCGATTCTATTGTACGGAACGTGAATATAGAGACACCAGCCACCATAGTCAAATGTTTACCGGGAGCCAGAGCGCCTGACATCTTGGCAAATTTAAAAGTGCTGGCTAATGCTAAACGTAAATACAGTAAGATTGTTATTCATGCCGGCGCTAATGATGTTCGACTTCGCCAGTCGGAGATCACTAAAAATAACTTTAAAGAGGTGTGTGAACTTGCAAGCACGATGTCAGACACTGTAATATGCTCTGGTCCCCTCCCTGCTTACCGTGGTGATGAGATGCATAGCAGATTGTCATCACTCAATGGCTGGATGTCTAAGTGGTGCCCACAGAATAACATAGGTTATATAGACAATTGGACGAGCTTTTGGGGCAGACCTGACCTGTTTAAAAGAGATGGTCTTCATCCCTCCTGGGATGGCGCCACTCTTCTGTCTAGAAATATGGCAAATAGTCTTAGTGTTTATACTTGACTAACTGGGGCCCAGGTCAGGAAGCAGACAGACTGGCTAAACCGACCGTCTGCTAGCTGCCTCCCGTCACAGAGGTCAGTTAATTCTCAGCACATAGAGACTCTTTCACCTAGATATCACACTATAGAGACTGTGTCTGTTCCACGAACTAGAAAATACAAAAAACGTCCAAACCAAGTTAAGGTTAACAATTTAATTGAGGTTCAACAAATAAAAGACAAATGCAATATGGATAAACAAATGATAAAGATTGGCTTATTGAATATCAGATCCATTTCTACGAAAACACTTTTTGTAAATAATATGATAACTGATCATAATATAGATGTGCTCTGCTTGACAGAAACCTGGCTAAAACCTGATGATTACATTATTTTAAATGAGTCCACCCCCCAAGATTATTGTTATAAACACGAGCCGCGTCTAAAAGGCAAAGGGGGAGGTGTTGCTTCAATTTATAATAACGTTTTCAGGATTTCTCAGAGGGCAGGCTTCAAGTATAACTCGTTTGAAGTAATGGTGCTTCATATAACATTATCCAGAGAAACCAATGTTAATGATAAATCCCCTGTTATGTTTGTACTGGCTACTGTATACAGGCCACCAGGGCACCATACAGACTTTATTAAAGAGTTTGGTGATTTTACATCCGAGTTAGTTCTGGCTGCAGATAAAGTCTTAATAGTTGGTGATTTTAATATCCATGTCGATAATGAAAAAGATGTATTGGGATCAGCATTTATAGACATTCTGAACTCTATTGGTGTTAGACAACACGTTTCAGGACCTACTCATTGTCGAAATCATACTCTAGATTTAATACTGTCACATGGAATTGATGTTGATAGTGTTGAAATTATTCAGCCAAGTGATGATATCTCAGATCATTATTTAGTTCTGTGTAAACTTCATATAGCCAAAATTGTAAATTCTACTTCTTGTTACAAGTATCGAAGAACCATCACTTCTACCACAAAAGACAGCTTTTTAAGTTATCTTCCTGATGTATCCGAATTCCTTAGCATATCCAAAACCTCAGAACAACTTGATGATGTAACAGAAACTATGGACTCTCTCTTTTCTAGCACTTTAAATACAGTTGCTCCTTTACGCTTAAGAAAGGTTAAGGAAAACAGTTTGACACCATGGTATAATGAGCATACTCGCACCCTAAAGAGAGCAGCCCGAAAAATGGAGCGCAGCTGGAGGAAAACAAAACTAGAGGTATTTCGTATTGCTTGGCGGGAAAGTAGCATATCCTACCGAAAAGCATTAAAAACTGCTAGATCTAATTACTTTTCTTCTCTTTTAGAAGAAAACAAACATAACCCCAGGTATTTATTCAATACAGTGGCTAAATTAACGAAAAATAAAGCCTCAACAAGTGTTGACATTTCCCAACACCACAGCAGTAATGACTTTATGAACTACTTTACTTCTAAAATCGATACTATTAGAGATAAAATTGCAACCATTCAGCCGTCAGCTACAGTTTCGCATCAGACAGTGCACTATAGACCCCCTGAAGAACAGTTCCACTCATTCTCTACTATAGGAGAGGAAGAATTGTATAAACTTGTTAAATCATCTAAACTTACAACATGTATGTTAGACCCTATACCATCTAAGCTCTTAAAAGAGGTGCTTCCAGAAGTCATAGGTCCTCTTCTGACTATTATTAATTCCTCATTGTTATTAGGACATGTCCCCAAAACCTTCAAACTGGCTGTTATTAAGCCTCTCATAAAAAAGCCACAACTTGACCCCAGAGAACTAGTTAATTATAGACCAATCTCGAATCTCCCTTTTCTGTCCAAGATACTAGAAAAGGTGGTATCCTCACAATTATATTCCTTCTTAGAGAAAAATGGTATATGTGAGGATTTCCAGTCAGGATTTAGACCGTATCATAGTACTGAAACTGCTCTCCTTAGAGTTACAAATGATCTGCTCTTATCATCTGATCGTGGGTGTATCTCTCTATTAGTTTTATTGGATCTTAGTGCTGCGTTTGACACAATTGACCACAACATTCTTTTGCATAGACTTGAACACTTTGTTGGCATCAGTGGAAGTGCATTAGCATGGTTTAAATCGTACTTATATGACCGCCATCAGTTCGTAGCAGTGAATGAAGATGTATCATATCGATCACAAGTGCAGTATGGAGTACCTCAAGGCTCAGTTCTAGGGCCGCTACTCTTCACGCTTTATATGTTACCCTTGGGAGATATCATCAGGAAACATGGTGTTAGCTTTCACTGTTATGCTGATGATACGCAGCTCTATATTTCCTCGCAGCCCGGTGAAACACACCAATTTGAAAAACTAATGGAATGCATAGTCGATATAAAAAGTTGGATGACGAGTAATTTCTTACTGCTAAATTCAGAAAAAACAGAGGTGTTAATCATAGGGCCTAAAAACTCTACTTGTAATAACCTAGAACACTGTCTAAGACTTGATGGTTGCTCTGTCAATTTTTCGTCATCAGTTAGGAACCTAGGTGTGCTACTTGATCGCAATCTTTCCTTAGAAAGCCACGTTTCTAGCATTTGTAAAACTGCATTTTTCCATCTCAAAAATATATCTAAATTACGGCCTATGCTCTCAATGTCAAATGCAGAAATGTTAATCCATGCATTTATGACTTCAAGGTTAGACTACTGTAATGCTTTATTGGGTGGTTGTTCTGCACGCTTGGTAAACAAACTACAGCTAGTCCAAAATGCAGCAGCAAGAGTTCTTACTAGAACCAGGAAGTATGACCATATTAGCCCGGTCCTGTCCACACTGCACTGGCTCCCTATCAAACATCGTATAGATTTTAAAATATTGCTTATTACTTATAAAGCCCTGAATGGTTTAGCACCTCAGTATTTGAATGAGCTCCTTTTACATTATACTCCTCTACGTCCGCTACGTTCTCAAAACTCAGGCAATTTGATAATACCTAGAATATCAAAATCAACTGCGGGCGGCAGATCCTTTTCCTATTTGGCGCCTAAACTCTGGAATAACCTACCTAATATTGTTCGGGAGGCAGACACACTCTTGCAGTTTAAATCTAGATTAAAGACCCATCTCTTTAACCTGGCATACACATAACATACTAATATGCTTTTAATATCCAAATCCGTTAAAGGATTTTTAGGCTGCATTAATTAGGTAAACTGGAACCGGAACACTTCACATAACACCGTACTTTCTACATCATTAGAAGAATGGCATCTACGCTAATATTTGTCTGTTTCTCTCTTGTTCCGAGGTCACCGTGGCCACCAGATCCAGTCTGTGTCCAGATCAGAGGGTCACTGCAGTCACCCGGATCCAGTACGTATCCAGACCAGATGGTGGATCAGCACCTAGAAAGGACCTCTACCGCCCTGAAAGACAGCGGAGACCAGGACAACTAGAGCCCCAGATACAGATCCCCTGTAAAGACCTTGTCTCAGAGGAGCACCAGGACAAGACCACAGGAAACAGATGATTCTTCTGCACAATCTGACTTTGCTGCAGCCTGGAATTGAACTACTGGTTTCGTCTGGTAAGAGGAGAACTGGCCCCCCAACTGAGCCTGGTTTCTCCCAAGGTTTTTTTCTCCATTCTGTCACCGATGGAGTTTCGGTTCCTTGCCGCTGTCGCCTCTGGCTTGCTTAGTTGGGGTCACTTCATCTACAGCGATATCGTTGACTTGATTGCAAATTAAAACAGACACTATTTCAACTGAACAGAGATGACATCAATTAATTCAATGATGAACTGCCTTTAACTATCATTTTGCATTATTGAGACACTGTTTTCCAAATGAATGTTGTTCAGTGCTTTGGCGCAATGTATTTTGTTTAAAGCACTATATAAATAAAGGTGATTGATTGATTGATTGATTGATCACGGCGCCATGGACACACCTTTTAACAAAAACTCAAGATCTTCACAACTAAACATCACACAGGTCTTTAGATTAGACTGACCACAAAAAAGACATTGATGTCATAAAATTTCTAGGAGTAGTCTGTCACAGTGTAAAATATGTCACTTCCTGTTGCCAATAGGTGGCGCTATGACTATAACTGAATATGGGCATGTAGATCTGTTCAGGTCAAGAGTCTCATCCAACATGTGAAGTTTGGGGCAGATTGGACATTGTATGTCTGAGTTACAGCAACTTCCTTTTTCATGGCGAAACATCGAAATTTGTCAGGCCGCCATGGACACGCCCTTTAACGAAATATAAAGATCTTCACAATTTAACATCGCAAAGGGCTTAAGATTACACTGACCAGGTTTGGTGTTGATCTGAATAAATCTCTAGGAGGAGTTCGTTAAAGTACAACCCCTGAAAATGGCAAAAACAACACCAATTTTGAAGGGAAAATTCAAAATAACCGACTTCCTGTTGGGATCCGGATTTCGTACCAAGAGACTTTTTTGTAGGTATTGGAGTGTTACATGTGTGTACCAATATTTGTACATGTACGTGAAACATAGCTCGAGGCGCACTCCGTTGAAAGTGTATAGGTGGCGCTATAGAGCCATTCTGCCACACCCGGTGGAATATTGGCCTGCAGATCTGTTCAGGCCAGGACTCTTATCACACATGTGAAATTTGGGGAAGATCGGACATTTTATGCCTGAGTTATAACATCTTTTATTCCCATGGCGAGACATCGAACTTCGTCGCGGCGCCATGAACAAGCCTTTTAACGAAATCTCAAGATCTTCACAACTGAACATTGCACAGGCCTTTAGATTAGACTGACCACAAAAAAGACATTGATGTCATAAAATTTCTAGGAGTAGTTCGTTGCAGCGTAAAATATGTCATTTCCTGTTGCCAATAGGTGGCGCTATGACTATAACTGAATATGGGCATGTCAATCTGTTCAGGTTCGGAGTCTCATCAAACATGTGAAGTTTGGGGCAGATTGGACATTGTATGTGTGAGTTATAGCAACTTCATTTTTCATGGCGAATCATCGAAATTCGCCAGGCCGCCACGGACACGCCCTTCAACGAAAACTCAAGATCTTCGCAATTTAACATCGCAAAGGCCTTTAGATTAGGCATACCAAATTTGGTGTTGATTTGAAGAACTCTCTAGGAGGAGTTCGTTAAAATACAACACATGGAAATGACCAAAATTACACAAAATATGCTCATAATATTAAAAATAACCGACTTCCTGTTGGGTTTAGAATTTCGCTCCAAGAGTCTTTTTTGTAGGTATTGGTGTGTTACATATGTGTGCCAATTTTCGTGCATGTACGTGAAACATAGCTGGAAGGCTGTTGATTTTCTTGGTATAGGTGGCGCTGTCGAGCCATTTTGCCACACCCTCTTCTGAATCCTATATCAGACGAAAATTTTCACCAGGTTTGACGCGTGTGCAAAGTTTCATGACTTTTTGAGCATGTTAAAGCCCTCAAAAATGCGATTCATTCGGGAGAAGAAGAAGAAGAAGAATAATAATAATAATAAAAAACAAAGCAGATACAAGAGGGTCCTCGCACCTCGGTGCTCGGGCCCTAATTAAAGCTGCAAGCAGCGATGAACGGGCCCTCGCACCCGGGCTCACCGGCAGCGAGTGGCTTTAGTTAATAGGTGAACGGTGAGAAATATGCGTTTAAACTCATAAATATAAGTAGAATATATCAATGTTTATTCCATATATGTGCCAATCTTCCTGTTGCCAGCAGGTGGCGCTATCATTATAATGGAATATTGGCCTTCAGATGTGTTCAGGGCAGGACTTTTATCGAACATGTGAGGTTTGGGGAGGATTGGACATTTTATTCCTGAGTTACAACAACATCCTATTTAATTGCGAAACAATGAAATTTGTCAGGCCGCCATGGACACGCCCTTTAACGAAACCTCAAGATCTTCGCAATTTAAGATCGCAAAAGGCTTTAGATTACACTGACTAAGTTTGGTGTTGATCTGAATAAATATCTAGGAGGAGTTCGTTAAAGTACAACCCCTGAAAATGGGCAAAACAACACTAATTTTGCAGAGAAAATTCCAAATAACTGACTTCCTGTTGGGATTCGGACTTCGTACCAAGAGACTTTTTCGTAGATATTGGTGTGTTACATGTGTGTACCGATTTTTGTACATGTACGTGAAACATAGCTCAAGGCGCACTCCGTTTAAAGTGTATTCGCACTCCGTTGAAAGTGTATAGGTGGCGCTATTGAGCCATTTTGCCACACTCGATGGAATATTGGCCTTCAGATCTGTCCAGGCCAGGACCCTTATCACACAAGTGAAGTTTGGGCAAGATCGGACATTTTATGCCTGAGTTATAACATCTTTTATTCCCATGGCGAGACATTGAACTTCATCACGGCGCCATGGACACACCTTTTAACAAAAACTCAAGATCTTCACAACTAAACATCACACAGGTCTTTAGATTAGACTGACCACAAAAAAGACATTGATGTCATAAAATTTCTAGGAGTAGTTTGTCGCAGTGTAAAATATGTAACTTCCTGTTGCCAATAGGTGGCGCTATGACTATAACTGAATATTGGCATGTAGATCTGTTCAGGTCAAGAGTCTTATCCAACATGTGAAGTTTGGGGCAGATTGGACATTGTATGTCTGAGTTACAGCAACTTCCTTTATCATGGCGAAACATCGAAATTTGTCAGGCCGCCATGGACCCGCCCTTTAACGAAAGCTCAAGTCCTTCGCAATTTATTATCGCAAAGGGCTTTAGATTACACTGACCAAGTTTGGTGTTGATCTGAATAAATCTCTAGGAGGAGTTCGTTAAAGTACAACCCCTGAAAATGGCAAAAACAACAGCAATTTTGAAGGGAAAATTCAAAATAACCGACTTCCTGTTGGGATCCGGATTTCGTACCAAGAGACTTTTTTGTAGGTATTGGAGTGTTACATGTGTGTACCAATTTTTGTACATGTACGTGAAACATAGCTCGAGGCGCACTCCGTTGAAAGTGTATAGGTGGCGCTATAGAGCCATTCTGCCACACCCGGTGGAATATTGGCCTGAAGATCTGTTCAGGCCAGGACTCTTATCACACATGTGAAGTTTGGGGAAGATCGGACATCTTATGCCTGAGTTATAACATCTTTTATTCGCATGGCGAGACATCGAACTTCGTCGCGGCGCCATGAACAAGCCTTTTAACGAAAACTCAAGATCTTCACAACTGAACATCGCACAGGCCTTTAGATTAGACTGACCACAAAAAAGACATTGATGTCATAAAATTTCTAGGAGTAGTTCGTCGCAGCGTAAAATATGTCACTTCCTGTTGCCAATAGGTGGCGCTATGACTGTAACTGAATATGGGCATGTCAATCTGTTCAGGTTCGGAGTCTCATCAAACATGTGAAGTTTGGGGCAGATTGGTCATTGTATGTGTGAGTTATAGCAACTTCATTTTTCATGGCGAATCATCGAAATTCGCCAGGCCGCCACGGACACGCCCTTCAACGAAAAGTCAGGATCTTCGCAATTTAACATCGCAAAGGCCTTTAGATTAGGCATACCAAATTTGGTGTTGATTTGAAGAACTCTCTAGGAGGAGTTCGTTAAAATACAACACATGGAAATGACCAAAATTACACAAAATATGCTCATAATATTAAAAATAACCGACTTCCTGTTGGGTTTAGAATTTCGCTCCAAGAGTCTTTTTTGTAGGTATTGGTGTGTTACATATGTGTGCCAATTTTCGTGCATGTACGTGAAACATAGCTTGAAGGCTGTTGATTTTCTTGGTATAGGTGGCGCTGTCGAGCCATTTTGCCACACCCTCTTCTGAATCCTATATCAGACGAAAATTTTCACCAGGTTTGAAGCGTGTGCAAAGTTTCATGACTTTTTGAGCATGTTAAAGCCCTCAAAAATGCGATTCATTCGGGAGAAGAAGAAGAAGAAGAAGAATAATAATAATAAAAAACAAAGCAGATACAAGAGGGTCCTCGCACCTCGGTGCTCGGGCCCTAAATATAGCTGCAAGCAGCGATGGCGGGCTCAAGCCACCAATGCCATCGCCACCCCGGTGGCATCAGGTAAACTGTGCCCAGCGGGCACATGCATTCACAATATCCCTCTGGCAGTGAGGTTTTAAAGAATATGGCAGTTAAAGGGTTAATTCGAATCATCTAGACTTTAAAATCACATTCACAGAACAATATATATATATATATATATATATATATATATATAAAACTTTAGTAACACTTTACAATAAGATTCCATTTATAAACATTGTGTTAACATGAACTATATTTATATATCATTCATTCATGTCAGTTAATATTCCAAACTTAAACATTAAAACATTGTTTTATTGTGATTTTTTTCCAAGCACATTTTACCAATTCCAAACCATATCAATCTTAATAACTACCATTACTTTTTATTTAATCATTTATGAGTGCTATACAATACTCCAGGAAAGCTGGAAGAGAAAAACAGGTCAAGAAGAACTGACAAAAGAATTGCAAAAGAATTAGGAATTAATGTGAAGATTAATTTTTAGTCAATTCTGCAAGACAGACTTTCAGGAAAGAAGGTGGAATAAAAATGAGCTCCTAAATCTTAATCCCGGATTCTGGAAGATATATTCCTCAAACCATCGGACAAGAGGAGGTGGTGCTGGTCCTTCACGAGTCACTCTAATCTGTTCATTAAGCCTATATATAAAGTCTTAATATATAGTATTTCACAATACTTCATGGTATTCTAATTAAATAATTTTTTGGGAATCTTAGATCTCTCAGAACCTGACACATTGTAATTCTGAGACTCCAGGAAAGTGGCAGTTCTGTAAAATGTTGGTGCTGGAGACTAAATGTTTCCTGATAGTTTCACACCTAATTCACTTAACACACACACACACACACACACACACACATTAACCACAGTGACTGAGGGACAGAGTGACATCAGATGTATGATAGTTTTTTAATTTTCTATCATCCATATAATGTTGTATAGTCATGCAACTATGCATATTTCCTCAGAATGACTGGTCTTCTATGTGTAAATTTTTTTGAAGTGTTTAGAAGCTGCACTTTAAAAAAATAAAAGACATTTACTGGTTCCTTTTTTACTGTTATTTCAAAAAATCACCACGACAAAACCATTCAAGCTATCCAAAATTAATTCGCACCTGTTCTGTAAGATAAATTCTTTAAACAGTGGTAAAAGAGGATGTGGTGCTGAACCTTCAAGAGTCACTCAAAACGTATCTGTCCATAAAGCTTATAAAGAATTATTCTTAATATACAGTTCACAATACTTCAGCTTGTTATTCTAATTAAGTGAGGGTCATTTTATCAGTAAAATACATAAAATACATATTATTTTTCTTTGAAAGATTTCTATAAATGATTTAAATCATACTTGTTTTACAATAATTATTTAAAAGTATTCCTATAGCTCCATCTGGTGGCCATTATTGGTAGTAAGAATTGCAAGCTTGATTTATAAGTTATGATAGTTTTAATTTTATGCTGGCTCTTGAAAATGATAAAGCTATGAAGCTTACTGTGCTTCCTTCAAATGATGACTTCTACGTATATAAAAAATTATGAAGAGTTGGAATGAAAAATTTTAAAGATATAGTAAAATAACGATTGTATTTTTTTTTTTTGTTACTTTAATAAATCGCTATGGCCACACCATTTAAGGTATCCTAAACCCATTCGCAATTTAACATCTTCAGTATATTAGCTTCATGTTAAAAAAGTTTGGTGTGAACTACTTGTGTCTTCTTGGAGGAGTATGAATTCATTTACAGGCTGATTTTATCATAAATCCACAATACAATTTCTGAGTTCTGTATCAATCTGTGTTGTTGTTTGTTTATTTTTATTTTTTATTTTTTTCATAGGAAGATAACTGACCCTTTACTCTCCTTTTTAATAAATGTGCTTATAAACCAAGAACAAACTTTTTATAGCTGTATTTATAAACTGCTTACTACTGACTATTAATATTGGGACAAGGCTTTATAAAGCATGAACTGAATATTTACTTTTTGAGTTTGAAATTATTATTTGCAGCACAAATAAGGTTTTTTAGGATTTTTAAAAATCCCTAAAACTGTCAGAAAAGGATAAGGCCTTTAAGATTTCTATGTGAGTGGCTAAATGTATTTGTTTTTATAACTATAATGCATAAACTATGAAATTATACAAAATGTATAAAAATGTACAACAGTTATTGTTTTCCAATGTTTTTTATTTATTTATTTAATTTTTTTAATTTTATTTTATTTACATTTAAAAAAATTGGCCTACTGCAATCATTCTAAACAGCTTGAATAAAACCTGTTAATATTTATTATAGACCACTGTAACTGTGTATAATCTAACAAACAAGTTTATTATGAAAATAAAAGTGTACACCAGATAAATTGGACGATAAAGAAATTGCTAACAATAGTATAATAGAGCATGTTTTAGGTTTTTAGGCGTTTAGATGCAGAAATGGACAAATCAAATGTAAAATAAAATGTAATTGATTTAATTAAATATAGATTAATTGTTGTTAGAGCAAAATAATAAATAAATAAATAAATAAATAAATACGTTCACACATTAAAAAAAAGCAGCCAAGATGAATGAATTTAATTTTTTATATAGATTAAAATTGAAGACAGAAGCAGCTGGTATATGCGGTCACTTAATATTAAAATCCAGTAGATCCACTTCAGATTTATTTCTCAACAGTTTATGTTCACGTGGCTGTTTTCGTTTATATTCGCCAAGCTATTATGTGTTTTGAAATAATCTTGTCCGTGATGTGTTCGTTCGTACGACGAAAGCCAGAATCCTGCAGCTCAAGAGATATATGTTATTCTGCCAGTCACGCTTTCAAATAGTCTTTCACACTTAAACGGGTCACAAACACCTGCATTTAGCTCTTGTTGTGTTACAATGGGTTTATTGTGTGCATTTGTGGTAATATTTTATTTAAAAAAGCTCTTAAACAAGAATAAATTCGTTTGTTTTGAGCTCGACACTGTACGCGCTGATCGGAGGCAGTGATTTCATATAGGCAGCCACAAATATTTCATTTTCACACAAACAGTTCAAAAACATCTGAATTTAGCTCTTGGTGTGTTCTAATTGGTTGATTGTGTGATATCGCTGTAATAATTTATTTTTAAAAGCTTTAAAACAGGAATAAATTCGTTTTTTCTGAGCTCTTTACTCCAGACGCTCGTGATCACAGCGGTGATTCATCTCTCCTATTTCTCACGTATCTCTGGCCAGAAATAATTTATCCATGAGCCCTGAGCCGGTAATAATCAGATATGTTGGTTTAGCTTGTCAGTGTGAATTAAATCCAAGTATTATTTTGTATTTTAACCGATTTAAAAATGAAACTAAAAGAGAGTCTCCTCCCTTTCAGTCGAATTTCCCTTTAAGGAATTGAACCTGTAGGGGCGCATTTTCTCTCAGACAATGTAAGTCTCAGCACATAATACTCAAACAGAGGGACAGAGTGAGATGAGATGTCTGACAGTTTTTTAATTTTCTGTTATCCATACAGTGTTGTAAAGTCGTGAAACTATCCATATTTACTCAGAATGACTTTTTTTTTTTTGTATGAAAAAGTTTTGAAGTGTTTGGAATTTAAAAATGCAGGACAATTAATAATTCCATATTTACTGTCATTTAAAAAAATCACCACGACAAAACCGTTCAAGCTATCCAAAATCCTTTGGCAATTTAAGTTGTTTAAAATGTTTTGGCATCATGTAGACAAAGTTTGGTGTGTATAGTGTTACTCTCCTCTGAGCAGTATGCATTAATTCACAGCTAAATGTAAAAAAAAATCCACATTCAAATCAAAATAGCTGACTTCCTGTTGATCGTAGCTGATGACTGTGAATTAGAAAGTTGTCCGTCTTGATAAGAACAATTTTTGTACCGAGTTTGGTGTCTGTAGCTAAAACTAACCCCCCCCACTTTTGACAAAAGGTGGCGCTATAGAGTGCCTCTTCCACTCCCTCTTATGAACTTTTGCCAGTGTCTAGTTATCATAAATACTGATATGTGTTCTGAATTTCATGAAATTCTAAGTATGTTATATGCCTTAAAATCACCTGAGAAGTATTCCAGTTTGACATGTTGCCACGGCAACAATATTTTTCGATATCAATATCCCCCCAGCAGATTTATATCAGCTGTGTTTTAACATTATTCTGATGAAGTTTGAAGCAAATCGAGTAAAAATAAGATGCTGAATACAAAGCATTTTGAAAATGACACACTTCCTGCTGCCAGTTGGTGGCGCTATAACTTTGACTCCTAATAGTCACATATATGCGATTGACATCATACAATGAATAATCTGATGAAGCTTGATTAAAATCAGGAAATGTATGTGGATGGTATTAGACACTTCCTGTTTCTCATTTCTCGCCATAATTTCAACGCCTCGCCACGAGCAAAACCGTTTGAGATATCAAAAATCCCCTGGCAATTTTTCATCCCCATTGTCTTGAGATCATGTTGACCGAGTTTGGCGGCAATCGAGTAAAAAACCTATGACAAGTATTTCAAATTCCAGAGCATATGCTTTTTACATAACTCTAAATAGCTGACTTCCTGTTGGGCGGAGCCTATAACATGCAATACGCAAGTTGTTCGGCACGATGAGATCTAAATGTGTACTGAGTTCATATTAATACGTGCAAGTATGTGTGAGCTATACATCAACATTTATGACTGTGTTCCAGGGGGCGCTGTAGAGCCCCTGTGCCACGCCCAGGTCCCAGCCTCTGCAGGCTCCTTAAGGCCACAGATTCCAAAGTGTGCGCAAACTTTCAAGAGTTTTTGAGTATGTTAAGGACCCCAAAAGCCCCCACAACTTTGACGACAAATATGAATAATAAACCCCAAATAGCCAACTCCCTGTTGGGCGGAGCCTATGATATGCAATTCGAAAGTTGTTTGTATTGATGAGTTCTATATGTGTACCGAGTTTTGTGAGTCTACGTGCAAGTATGTATGATATATGGCCCTCAGCATTCCAGGGGGCGCTGTAGAGCCCCTGTGCCACGCCCGTGTATCAGTCTTTGCCCGGCCCTAATGGCCGCAGGTTCCAATGTGTGTGCCAATTTTCTAAGACTTTTTAAGCATGTTAAGGGCCCCAAAAGCCCCCGAAACCTTGAAGAAAAATAATAATAATAAATAA